>NC_060896.1:28085276-28137776 GCF_014805685.1 Silurus meridionalis
CTTAATAAAATCTAGTGGAACATCTCTCCAGAAGAGTGAAGGTTAATATAGCAGTAAATGGAGACCTGACGGGGAATGCGATGCTCAGAAAGAAACACATACTAATCTTATAGTCAGGGGTCCACAAACTTTTGTCCTCATAGTGTATAAACACTTGATACCGAAGCACAAACTCCTGTCTCAGGTCCAGAGTTACTTTTGACTGTTACAAAGCCTTAACACGTAAGTCTCCTTCCATAAATGTTTAATGTGCACATTTCTTAGAGAGAAAAAAAATCACCCTATTAATACTTCTACACACTTGTACATTTCCTGAGCATTCGCACAGCCGTCCCTGTGAATGAACCGCAACCATAGTAACCACAGTAACAATCACAACGCATTCATATACACCTGCGCTAACAATCCAGGAGCTTGATATCGCTGCGGCGTAGCATATTTTAGACCAGGAAGTTGTTAAGGAGCAATTACAGTGTCTTAAAGAAAATCGATCTGAACGAGTAATCAGTCATCGAGTCCATTTAGACATAAAGATTTCCTGTTAATGTAAAAGAAAATGCACCAAACCATCACATCAGAGTCGTAATGAGCCTTAATTAAATGAAAACGACCTAGTTTTATAGGTTGTGCATGCTTGTGTGTGTGTGTGTGTGTGTGTGTGTGTGTGTGTGTGTCACTATGACACTTTGTGAGAATACAGCGGTCCTGCTGTGATGAATGCCAGGCTAACCTTTGACCCACGACTTTTGAGGAGCTGAATGAGGACCTGGACGTCGCTCCAGCTGAAGCAACAAGCAATACAAAAGCGAAGCGCTGAGACCGAACACAAAGATCGTAATCGCAAACATCAATTTCAGATTGAGCTCTTTGTTGACATGCCGAACAAGTTGCTAGGAACAACTGGTGGGTTTTTTGTTTTTCTGTTTTTTTTCTTCAAGACAAAGAATTCCTGCGATAAAACAAACCACAAAGCATTCATCCTACACAAATTTGTGTTGTTCCTGTATTTGAGAAAACGTTCCCAACTTAAATACGTTTCCAGTAACAGTAAAACTCCTCCTTTTACATTTCTACTCGAGTAAAGAAAGTTATCCAGAGCAACTTAAATGTATTTTATTTATACAACTAAGGGGTTAAGGGCCTCATTTAAGGGCCCAGGAGAAAGCAAGAGCCTTTATTTGTCACATAAACATTCCAGCACAGGGAAACTTTCTTAACATATCTCTTCAGAAGCTGGGGTCAGAAAGCAGGGTAGAGGTCCTTGCCCAAGGGCCCAACAGTGGCAGTGGCAGCATGCCAGCTCAGGAACTTCTGACCTTCTGATCTGTAACCCAGTGAGTTACAACCTCCCCAGTGGCATAGTCATGGAGGGATTTGACCTCATGGCCTCTTTTTTATTAGAATTCATACATCTGAGCCACTGAGCTACTACGTACCTCAACAGTAAGAAGCATAGGGTTTCCAGTATGCATTTGGCAGCCTCATGGTGCTGGAATGTAAACTCATGACCTATTGATAAGAACATCTTGAACACTGAGCTACAACTTCCCAGTAGTGAATGTAATGATGTACGAGAACGCCGGTCTCCTGCACAACAGACTTTTAGATCTTTTAGTTTTTCTAAATCTGCTCTTTAATATTATTTTTTCAGGATAGCTTTCAGATGATGTTTTTATTTTTGTGATGTATACTGTACGGACAAAAGAATTGGGACACCCGGCGTTCCCAGCCATAGCTTTCCCAAACTGTTATCACAAAGCTGAAGGCAGATACAAGATGTCTCTGAAAGCAGTAACATGATATGTATTGTTCACTTAAACCAGGAGACCAAAACCTGTTCCAGCATGACAAAACCCCTGAGCACAAATCTAGCTTCATGTAAATCGGCTTTTATGGGTTGGAGTAGACGATGTTCTTCTATAGAGCTCTAAACTCTATTGAACACCTTCGGAATGAATGTGAACGCTGACTGCACCTCAGGCCTCCTCTCCTCGCCTACATCACTACCTGACTACTAACACCCTTGTGTCTGAATGAACACAAATGTCCACAAGGTCACTTCAAAATGTAGTGGAACATCTTCCCAGAAGAGTGGAGGAAATTATAAGTTCAGAATGGGAGTTGAGATGGAATGCAATGCAAACTGTGATTCTTCTTCTTCTCCTTCTTCTTCTTCTTCTTCTTCTTCTTCTTCTTCTTATTATTATTATTATTATTATTGTTATTATTATTATTCATTTTAATTAAAGTTTTTTACATTTTATTTTTATTTCATAAGTAGAGAGTTTTCTATAGTTGCACACACAGTAAGTGAACCCTCACTCCACACACCGTCTTTTTAAAACCATTCACAGAGTCGTCCTGTAGACACTCCTTTGTTATCTTGGCTGTGTGTTTTGGGTCGTTGCCCTGTTGGAAGATGAACCGTCAACCCAGTCTGAGGAGCTCTGGAGCAGGATTTCACTAAGGACGTCTCTGCACATTGCTGCATTCATCTTTCCCTCGATCCTGACGAATCTCCCAGTTCCTGCTGCTGAAAAACATCCCCACAGCATGGTGCTGCCACCACCATGCTTCACTGTAGTGATGGTATTGGTCAGGTGATGAGCAGTGCCTGGTTTCCTCCAGACATGACGCTTGGCATTCAGGCCAAAGAGTTCAATCTTTGTTACTCATAGTCTGAGAGTCCTTGGGGTGCCTTTTGGCAAACACCAGAGAGGCGGTCATGTGCCTTTTACTGAGGAGTGGTTTCTGAAAGGACACTCTACCATACAAGTCTGATTGGTGGAGTGTTGTAGAGATGGTTGTTCTTTTGTCCACAAAGAAATGATGGTGCTTCTTCAGGGTGACTTTAGGGTTCTTGGTCACCTTCCTGACTAAGTCCCTTCTCCCAGATCGCTCTAGGAAGAGTCCAAGTGGTTACAAACTTCTTCCATTTATGGATGATGGAGGCCACTGTGCTCATTGGGACCTTTAATGCTGCAGAAATATTTCTGTCTCCTTCCCCAGATCTGTGTCTTGATACAATCCTGTCTCGGAGATCTACAGACAATTCTTTGGACTTCAAGGCTTGGTTTTTGCTCTGACATGCACTGTTAACTGTGCCTTTCCAAATCATGTCTAATCAACTGAACTGACCACAGGTGGACTCCAGTCAAGTTGTAGAAACATCTCAAGGATGATTAGTAGAAACAGGATGCACCTGGGCTCCATTTTGAGTGTTTTTTTATTTTTAATAAGGTTGCAAAATTTTTAACAAACTTCTTTCACGTTGTAATTATGGGATTTTGTTTGTAGAATTTTAAGGAAAATAATGAATTGATTCAATTTTTGAATAAAGCTGTAAATAACAACATGTGGAGAAAGTGAAGTTCTGTGAAGACTTTTTGGATTAGTACAATTAATAATAGAAATATGTCTTCAAGGTTTAAAATGGTCTACTGAGGGAGTTAAGGAGGAACTTTAAATTGAATTTGATCAGAAATAATGATGATAAGGAAGAAAAGAATGAGGATTCTGTTCACTGAGAACGAATGAACTGTAGATTTAACGCAATAACAAAATCCTTTTTGAAGTCTTTCTGTCTCATCCTTTGATTTCTAAAACGCTAATCGGAAACGAGTAAAAACAGCCACTCGAAACAGTTCAGATGAAGTCGGAAAATGAAGTGAAGCCCGTGTTAAACAGCTCTGACCCTTCTGTTGCTCGAGCCCTTAAGAACTTCATACGTCAGCATCTCGGTGCTCGGGTTCATTATAAAGAGCCTTATGCAGGTAAAAAGAATAAAAAAACGCTAGGCGAAGAAAAAAGAGCTAGACAAATGCTTGTAGACAGATATTTAGGCAGAGAAAAGAAGAGAACAGAAGAAAGGAAGAAGAAGCTGGATCCCCACATCACTTGACCTTTCCTTTTCCCGAGGCTCCTTCTGTAGGGATTCAGAGTAATTACAGTTGAAACAGCACTGCTGAGAGTTTCACTCAGTTACACCACAGCACCAGGTTCCTTACAGCATGTTTATGGCTGGAGAACGTTTAATTCATTTACCCACATGTTCCTGACTTCACTTCTAGAACTTCACTGCACTTGTGTAGAGAAAAAAAAACACTTATAATCACTTTAATTACATGTAAATGTGATAAAGGGAAATGGTCCTGAGTTCAAATCCCAACACAGCTAAGCTGTCACTGCTGGGCCCCTGAACAAGGCCCTTAGGCCTCAACTGTATGAAAAGAGATAATTATACGTCACTCTAGATGAATGTAAATGTAAAGGTCTGCAATAATAAAATCTATTTCTTCACTTTGCTTTGGATAAACAATCAGCAAGGCTGAACTAGATATTAGTAACCCAGTGGTTAAAATGTTGGAGGAAAGGTTGTGAGTTCAAACTCCAAAACGGCCAAACTGTCACTGCTGGGCCCCTGAACAAGGCCCTTGTCCCTCAATGGCTCAGATGTATAAAATCATTGTGGGGAGGTTTTAGATTAGTGTTTAAGGCAATCGACTTTAGACCCAAAGGTTGTAAGTTCAAATCCCAGACACACCAAACTACCAAAACGTAGTCACTCTGTATAAGAGCATCTGCAAAATATATAAATATTTGATAAATGCCAAATATATTACCTCTCCATTAGCTGATACTTTAGTTACTAACAAACTAACAGGACATGTGCTCCAGCAACTGGAAAGTTCCTTGTATTCAGAGTCTGGTTCTGCACATGCTTAAGAAGTTCTGGATGCACTTGTTAGATAAATTTGTCTTTTTTTGTTTTATTTTTTATTTTTTAATGAGTTTTCCAAGACATCCTCCAGTTGTTCCACTACATCACAACTTAATTCTCCACACGTCTTATCGAAACCAAGCCATTACATTTCCTTCCTCTCGTTCTCTGATCCAGCTGGTGTGAGGTAAAAGCCAGGACCTCATCCTGCCCTTTAAAGCCCACTGTACCACCTCACGCAAACCTTTCCATCACCATGAAGATATTAAACAAGAGCAAGAAAGGCATCTACAGATGGTATGAAAAAGAGGCAGGAAAAAGCTTTTGGATGGAAGAGAACAGGAAAGAGAAGATGCCAGTTTCAGCAGGTTTTTTTTTTTCCTTCCGTGAAACAGATTCACTCCCGGCTTCTAAACCTAGCGAGAGGAAAATCTTCAGATGAATTGAGTGAGCAGCCCCCTGCACGAGGCAGGAAACGAAAGAAACGAAAGAAGAGCTCTGTAAACCGATGGAGAGTTTATAAGTACGTTTACAGGGTTTTGTTTTATTCTCTCTCTGATATCTCATGCCGTGAGACAGACGAGGCAGTAAAAGCAGATGGTGGTGCTGGAAGAGATTTGCCAGGTGCAACTGAGTGTGAAGTTCCTTCTACCTGGAGATGCGTCCGAGCAGAAAATCCTGGTGCTTCAGTATCAGAAGAAGCACATTGCATTTCAGTACAGCAGAGTGTGAGAGAGAGAGAGAGAGAGAGAGAGAGAGAGAGAGAGAGAGAACTGGTCTAGCAGCCAGGCAGCTTGGCTTTGATTTCCGGTATGTGAAGAAGTTTAATGCAGTTGAGGTTCAGCAGTTAAAGCTTTTTATGTACAAGTGATTTAGGATCTGAAGATCTCTGTAGGTCATTTAAAGAAAAACAGCACACAGTTAAACACTCATTTTAATGCTAATTTGTTGGTTTAGCATCAGATATTTCTTTAATTCCTTCATTTTGCTGTATTATTCCGTTCCCTTTATCTGTATTGTATATAATAAAGCACCAAACCATAATTAGATCATTTTATTATTCATCCAGGTTGGATGCTTGCTGCACTTTATTTTCTCTGTACTTCTACTCTGTACTCTGGCAGGGAGAGTCAGATTAAACCTACACAAACTGACAAAAGTTTTTGGACCCCTGACCATGTGCTTCACATCCCATTCCACATTTAGTTCCTATTTACTGCAATTATAACTCTACTAATGCAGTTCTGGGAAGATGTTCCACTAGATTCTGGAGTGTGTTTGAAGATTTGAAGAGCCCCAGACAAATGCAGATGTCAGTAGGGATGAGGTCAGAGCTCTATAGTTTAAGATCTTCCACTTCAACCCATGCAAAGCATATCTTCATGGAGCTGGAAGAGGAAGGTCAAATTTAATACCTTCAAACTTGAGGCATTTATTATAGGAGGAATCAGATGGATGGAAATGAGGTGTTTCAATACTTTTGTCCATATAGTGCATACTACAGAATTCTTTCTTCTCAAACACTCTCCTACCTGGAAATTCCCAGCGTAATCCTCCTCCTTGTCTCCATTCCGTCCTTCCTTCAAAGCAATGAGCGTGAAGCCTCTGAAGTATGCAGGGCTGGTGGTGTACAGAGTCACTGTAAAGGCAGAAGAAATGAGTAACGATAATTAGAACAGGATTTTATTAAAACAGATTTCTAAACGAATCCTGGAGACGAGCCGTGTGATCGATTCTGCTTCAGTAGTTTTCACAATACTTCATTACATCACATCAAGGCCTTCTGCAAATATACTCTTTACTGCGCAGACATTACAGCACGTGATATTTACACTGTATGCCCGAAAGTTTGTAGACATACATAAGATTGATTCAAGCAGACTAAACGCTCTCTGCATCCAACGAATGTGCAATCCACCTGACTGGAGGAGGAGAAACCCAGAGGAAACCGCACAAAAATCCACATAAACTCGACCCTGGAGCTCTGAGAAGCAACGCTACCCAGAGCACAATCCGCATTCTGTTGCTTTTGATTGTTCAGTGTGTGTGTGTGTGTGTGTGTGTGTGTGTGTGTGTGCGCAGATGTTTCCGTGTGCACCGCAAATTGTGCACGCACAAGTCTCCAGTGAAATGTCGGTAAACAGAGAACACTTCACTCATCTCCTCTAAACCTTTCTTACAATCAGATCTTATTAACACGATTCCTGCGGAACTATCAGAACTTCGCACGAGAAGATCATTCCTAACTTTATATCCGTCCTGGTATGAGGTCTGTTGCGAGCCCAAACCCCGCTGCAGGTTAAGTGATCATCACTTATAAGAAAAAGATGAGAAAGAGAGAGGAGAGGAGAGGAGAGGAGAGGAGAGGAGAGGAGGAGAGGAGAGGAGAAGATGACGGTGAAGGTACCTCGGTACGTGCTGCCTGGCTGATAGCTCTCAGGTTCTCCTTCAACGCGGAGCCGGAACTCGCTGTAGAGCTCCTTCCTGGCGCCGTGCGCCCGCGTGATCCAGCTGCAGTACCCGTCTGATTTGGGGGCCCGGTCCCCGGGCTCCTCTTCGGTGAACGCGAGCGCAACGCACAAGAAACCGACCGAGAGCGACAGGACGAGCAAATACGCGCGCGCCGCCGCTTCGGCCATCGCGCGAACCATCACAGGGAGCAGAGAAAAAGGGAAGAGAAATGAAAGAAAGAGAGAGAGAGAGAGAGAGAGAGAGAGAGAGAGAGAGAGATGAAGTTGTTTAAAAAGGCGCACTGTTATTGGTGTTTGAGGTTCATTTGTCTTTCCGTGCACGCGAGAGTCCGGTCCGATCTCCGCCTCCGTTAAGGACGGGCTCGTGCTCGTGCTCCTGATGCTGCTTCCATTACCGGGACCGGACGGCACCACCGGAATATAAATAGGCGCGCGAGCGCCGATTCGCTCGAGAGTCTTCCGAACCAACCCTCTCTGCAGAGACTCCGACACCGACTCCACCGAAGTGCGCGCGACTGGGGGACGGGAATAAAATAAAGAAAAAAATGTATAAAGAAAATAAATCCGACGTGCGGGGCGGCGAAACGCGCGCGTGCCGCCGGGTCGTTGGAAACGCGCGAGCGCGCGCGAGAAGGGGTGGGTGGTGGTGGTGGAAAAGGAGGGTCAGACACAAAGCTTTGATCCGAAGTTCACGCGCAATTCCCGGCGGCGGCGCTGACATTATACACAGTCTGATTTCAGGGGTGGTGAAAAAAAAGTGAAGAACTGTACAGGAGCATTGTGATGTTTATGCTGTATATCCTTCATTCTTCTGATCAAAGACCAGAAGCTGTTCACTGATTGTCCCCTAAAAACACAGGTTTATATTTAAAAAGTAACAATGATTCCATGTCGTACGTTTGGAAAGCTGGAAGCTTATTGGTTAGTCTATTGAACTTTGGATGGGAAGGTCACAAGTTGCACCACCTATAGGTGCCACTGCTGGGCCCTTGGTCAAGGCCCCTAACCTTCTAAGGGTTAGTCACTCTAAATATGAGCATCTGACAATTGCCATAAATGTAGATGTAGAACATGTGCAAAGTTTGAAACAGATAGAATATCCCATAGTTAGACTATTTTTATTCAACAGATCTAAATATAAAATATTAATATTAATACCACATGTTTTATTCCTCTAATAAAAACATTCTGTATTGTATGTCTGTTTTTTTTTTTTTTAAGAATGTCAGGTCATTTTTATCCATTTATCGTTTTGTTAATGTAATTTAATTCACTTCAATTCAATTTTAAGTGTATTGAGCTTTTAACAATGGACACTGCTCCAAAGCTTCCTGAGACTTCTTGAGGAAAAACCTTGAGAGGATCCAGACTCAAAAGGAAACTCATCATCATCTACAACACAGAATGTCCATTCATTACAGCTCCATTGTTGTTGTTGTTGAGGTTTTCAGCTCTTGGACACTTAAGTGCAATCTTGTTCATGGTCATTGAAACCCAAATCCATATTCATGGTTCTTAAAATATTTGTCTCAATTACAGTCCAAATGCATCTTCAAGGTTCTTGACCTGAACCCTCCACAGTAGGCACATAGAACTTAAGGCTGTTCCCATGGAGAACATACTAAGTTTTCTCCTTCTGAAGAGAACTTCATCCAAAAGTTGGTTGTCAGGATAAATCAGGCAGGTCCAGGAAGAAGAAAAGGACAAGATCATCAAATCTTCAGGATTATTGTGTATCCTTATTATCGCAGAATACAGTAAGGACATTGTGCAGTGTGATCAGAGTACAGACTCTGGTGAGGGCACCTATGACATCATAACTCGAATGGAGAGTCAGGAGGTAACACAGACCTGAGGGAAACCTAATTCAAGATCTGCTACGTTCTATTGCCAGGAGACTCTAAATAAATCAATCCACAATCCACATGCTATTGTGAGGATAAAAACAGTCGGGTCATGAAGTCACACAGCCTGATTATGTCTCAGTAATAATATATGATTGCGAACCCTTGTGCAGAAGAACCGCTCTGATCTTTTCCATCGATGAGCTGGTCACGGCGTTCAGCGAACCAACCCGCATGTTCTGGCCCGCTTTGTGCATCGTTTCCTCCAAATCTCACGGGACACTGAGAGGTGAAACTGATGAATATCATCTTTTTAGTCCACTAAATAAAAACCCATTGGCGGCCGGACAGCTGCTCGAAGTCGATACTCTCTGTAAGGCTTTCACATTAAATTCACTGAATTCTTTTTATCAGATCTTCATGTCCTCCAAAGGAAGGAGGCAAAGCCGACCATCAGGCATCAATAATGCTAATAATCATCGATCTGAACTGCAAAAAACAACCTTGGATCAAAGTCAACTAGTTTCAGGGGGTTGTGTTGTTGTTGTTGTCATCGTTGTTGTTGTTTTTGTGCATATTTTTTCCTATGTTGTAAATGAAACATAACAACTTTGATTTAACAACTGAACAACTGCGATTCAAAGGTTTCCTTTATTCCACCCAGGAAACTTCTACCTGGTGATGACTCCTAATAATCAGACATTTTTCTTTACATTTCTATTCATTTTTATTTTCTTATTGTTGCCATAGTAACAACATGTACACATAATTGAATCGTGGATGCAGCGATTAATAAAAGTAATATTTTAATAATATAAATATAATAATATTATTAATATTGTTAATAATAATATAATAAATAAATACAAAAATACACTGAATATTTGTGAAAGTTTGAGGACAATAGGTTTATGGAAGGAGCCTCCAGTGTCAGGGCTCTGGAACAGAGGACAATTCAGATCATTTAATAAGGTTTTATGGTTGTTTGTACAAAAATGCATTAGATGTAACTATAAATGGATAGAAATTATATGTAATTCCTTAATAAATTGAGTATCTTTTTGCAAGTTGCTGTTGCATAAAGCACTGATTTTGTTATTATATGAGGAAAATTATTTGGTTATTAAATAAAAAGTCCTAGACTGAGACGGGTTTATTCCCACATAAGCGATCACAAAATAAAAGCGATGGAACATACAGCAGAATCTACTTTCCCTGTCTTCTAATCACCGACTTCAATCGGCAGGAATTAAAGTTATCTTTGAAGTTCTTTAGATGTTTTTATAGTTGCATTTGGATCATTAGGGTCATGTTTGAATTTTTTGGTGAACATCTCAAAGCTGAAGAAGCGTAACCATGGAGATTTTACCACAAAAATAGCATCCTAGTTTTCCTTCTTTTCCTTCCCAAACTGATGCAGGGGTCTGATCTATGATTGGACATGGATAAAAGCATGAGAAGAAAACTAGTATTGATTTTTATTAGCTTTTGTAGTGATTCAACATGAAACCTTCTCAGCCGTATGTGGTTCTTCCCCAAACTCTTACCACAAATCTGCACACAATTGTATCAGATATCTTTAATTTTCCCTTCACATGAACTACAAGATCCAAACCTGTTTCTGCATGACAATGCTCTTGTGCACTAATGAATTGGAGTGGAAGATCTCAGAGCTCCAACTCTATTGAACAATGAATGTGAGTGTGCTTGTGAAACTGCACCCCAGGCCTCCACACCTCACCAGTACTTATCTTAACTAACACCAATGTAGCTGGATGAATCTCCACCAATCTCCACAAGCACATTTAAACATCTAGTGGAACATCTTCCCAGAAGAGTGGAGCTTAATATAATAGCAAAGGGAGACTAAATGTGGAATACGATGTTCTAAAAATCTGAGATGTTCCAGAATCTTTTGTCCATATTATTCAGATCACTACATTTGCCATAACTAGAACTTCTTTGCAATTTATCTCCACATCATGCACTAACATCTACCACTCAGCCCTGGATTATTATCACCCTACTATGATTTTAGTCACGAGCCAATAACAATTGAAATAAAATCATGTATTATGTCTCTGATAAACCTTCCTATGTCTTGTGCTGTAGGTTCTAAACTGTGCTCCTGTGGATTAATGGTTGATTTGTATGTATGTAGATGTTCAGGTGCCGAGTGTCAGAGTGACAGTGATGAGTTTTGATGTGTCCTTCATGCCAGCAGAGTGTTTGGCAGGAACTGCAAACCTTGAGGGTGGATGAGGGAACTCATGCGTTACTCATCGGGTTCCCACCCTCCGTTCAGAAGTCCTGAGTAACATCTGTAAAGCTCTAAAGAAATCGCTGACCTTGGCAGAAGTCATGTAATTAAAGTTTGGCAGCTTGTTTGGAGGAATTACTTAACTAGACGCTGTTATGGTCCAAAACCAGAATCACAAATATATTCACAATAATATTTACATGAAATTAGCCGCTAATCCTATAAACTGAAGAAAAGACAAAACGGCGAATGACTGAGTGCTGAATCTGTGCTGGAGATGTTCCATCATCACTGTCTTTCTCCAGCCAGATCCTGAGAAAACATGCTTCAATTGTGAAGAAATACCACACACACACACACACACACACACACACACACCAAGTCTGGCTCCGAGTTCCCCATCTGCCCCTCTGCTGCAGCTCTAATCAACTCTTCTCTCTCTACACATCTGATGGTCTCCACGTTGTAAAGAATTATGTTGTGCTTGTTTATTTCAGACGTATTAATCCACTTAAATGAAGAAAATCTCATTCGTTTATTCCTGGTCGATACTGAGCAGATATTTTAAGACCTTACTTATAATGTTTTCTTTGCAAATGCTATAATTTCCCCTTTGCATGATGCTGATTGAGTATAATATTGATGTGAATGCACTTTAGATGGTTGTACCTCCTGAATTCACAACGAGGCTGAGCATTAAGTCCAGAAAAGCTTGGATGTGAAGTCTATGTTGGTTCCCGTGGATTGAAAACTTCACAATGAAGATGTTTAACCCTTTCTCTATATTGTGGGACGTGTCAGTGGTTCTGCTAAATTTTCAGTGAACGTGAGCTTTGGGAAATGTTTCCACCTTTAAATATATAAGGTTTGTAGAACGCCCCATTCTTTCAGAACATATTAGCAGATGAACTTAATTATTCTACGTTACATATATACAAATAAATGCAGTTTCTTAAATGATTTTTGATCATGTGGTTTAGTGATGAGTCGTTTATAAACAATTCGTTCGTTTTAAGTGAGTCTTTAATGTGACTCAGAAGAACGAGTGATCCGTTTCTTTTCTACTGAACATGCACAAGAAAATCTCAATAGGTTACGTGCAGAAATCAGAATGAAGTAGTTTACCTCCTGACTCTTCTAGTCTGAGTCGTTTGTTCTTTTGTCACATGACTCTCAGAGACGCTACACAATGCAATGCATTCTGTTTATTTTTATTTGTCCTTAGCTGCATTGTCATATTTGTTTATTTTCAGAACTATAGTTAAAGTTCAGATTATTTTGATTATTGAAAATGGACAATTTTTCTGATCAAAGGAACAACATGAACTAAATTACTCAAATTAAAATTCGTACATTTTGATGAATGAAATTTAAAAAAACAAGTCACTAACATGATTTGATCTTCCCATCACTACAGTGAAGGCCAAAGGGCACATTATTGCTTCTTGTACCAGAAACCAAAGCTCAGTGAGTTCCTCGGATCTGTGATTTTCCTCTCACTTTTCTTTCATTTTTTCCTTTTTGCACCGAAACAGTTCTTTTTTGGACTCTTGCACACCAACCTGTCTTACTCAGCGAATTTAGAGTCGACCCAAAGTTAATAATTCGTAAATTAATAAGCAGTTTAAATTAGAAGTAGATGCCAGTGGACCAGGTACTTGGATTGTTCTTGTGCTGGAGCCTGATCATTATCCCATCTGCAATTTTATAATAAAAATTCTCTTCAATATTTGCTCTTCAGCACTGTGAGGTTTCCCTGCTGAGAAGGTCAAACTTTACTGTGGATTATAATGAAAATGATCTTCTAGTGCATCATCAGCTGGCTGACCGCATACGTAGATTCAGACCCACTGAAGCATTGAAGTGGGTTTTCCAGAGTCTGGAAAAATGCTGTAGCAGAGCTGATACACATGATTAAAAAGCTGGCTGTGGTTCTGGAGGTGAATGTAGGAGATACTCTGCTTTAATGGATGGCGTGCACTTATTTCTATTATTTAGCTGAAAGACTACTGAAGTGCTGGAGGTCAGAAAACAGGACGTTTTCACAAAGTTTGCAAATTTAAAGGTGACTGATTAATCTGCATTTGAGTCTCACAGTCTTTTTTTTTTTATCTTTTTATTTTTTTATTTGTGTTTAATTGTATGCATTTCCTTTATATCGCTGGTGTTATATTTGTAAAGCACTTCTTAATTCCATACTCAAGGATTGATTCTTGATTTGTTAGAAAGTTTTTGCGAATCCTTGGGTGTAAACAGGACCAATTGGTGCCACATGCATAAGAAAAATAGCTTATAAAAAAATATACCACCCCTGACAGAAGGGGGCGCTGGTGCAAGAGTTTACCGTGCATATGGAGCCACGAGAGGAACCTTGCAAGTCGTGTTATTTGTTTGTTTGATTTTGCAATTAATGTTTATTTTGTTTAATAAATGAACTACATTAAGTATACTGTACTTCCTCAATCAGCCTCTAGATGTATTTATGCATTTAAACATGTGTCAGGACAAACAGACTGCGTCAACTGCCCCCAAAGTGGACAAAAGGGTAAGAGACATAATTGGTGACTCTAACCTTGTTTTTTTTCACTACAGTGCTACTGTAATGTAAAGCGTCAAAGCAAAGCAGAGCAAAATTACTTCAAACTGTTTTATTCCCGGGCTCTTACTGTGCGATTTTTAATAGTCCTTAGCGATTGTCGCTTGTCAGACTGTACAAACATGATCCCCAGGTCCTGCTGTAGGATCTCAGTTGTCATATTGTCAGACTGACAAGTTTTACGTCATCAGTGTGTGACACGTTCAGACTTGTGTTCTCTCGCAAACGGTAGCTAGCAGCAAACAAAAACAATCTGTAGCATTTTGTTCATGATATATCTTGATAATAATAAAAACGTCATGCAAACACTCCTTTTTGCCCTATAACTCAATATGTTTCTCTTCTTTCTGTTCTGTCCACCTGACTCATTTCCACATTTTCCCCGAGGTGGTTTGAAGTTGCGCTGATTGCGTCATCAGGTAGAAGTCATGTATGTGAACATGTCAAACCAGCAATCGAATACTACTGATTTTAGCCTTAGGTTTTAGGAATCTTTTAGGATTTTCAAAATTTGTCTCAGACAATCAAATCGTGGCCAGAATCGCACAGTGTGCACCTGGTTCCAGATGGAGATGACCAGGGGGTTTCAGGACAGAGAAAGCTCAAAAAGGTGATATATTGAGCATCACTACGGTGGCATCAAAAAGGCCAATAGATGGCAGCAGAAGTCTGCATGCACAGTCACAGGCAGCACCAACCTTAATAATTCAGTGTGGAAAAACACATCATCCTGTGTACATTGGGAGCTGTGCAACTGCTGTTGTTCTGACCACGTGCATTTCCACGTGTGCAATTTCATCGTGAACTGCAAAACCAAAAGCAAACTTGAAATTCTGCATGAAACTTGGCAAGTTTACAGCTATGCTGCATTGGGTTGTTTGAGATATTTTGAGTTTTCAAGAGCAGAATCACTGGAAGACGATGAGAAATCAGGAAGACCTTAAACGAGCTCAAACCCTGAAAATGTCCAAACCGTTCGCAACTTGCGCATGATGATCTTCGGCCACATTTGGCTCTTGACTTCAGATTTAACTTCACCCTCTTCCAGAAAATGAAGATGCATCTCAAAGGTCGCTGGTTGGATAGCATTAGATAGATAGATCTATCTAATAGATCAAGCGCGAATCACAGAAGGTGCTTGACACACTTTGAAAAGAAGACTTCCAGGACACTTTCTAGAAGTGGCAGGAACACTGGGAGCGTTGTATTGCTGAGCAATGGGACAATTAGGTAATATTGTGTAAATGTAGATAAATAAAGTACTTCCTTAGAAACAGAGTTCTTTTTGAAACTCTTTGATACCACCTCGTCACCTGTTGACGGCATCATGTTCGGGTGGACATGGCAACATTAGGCTGATGGAGCTTAACCTGAAGCACAAAACACCAAAATTGGCATCTGAAATGGACCAATCTGCACAGATTAATCACATACACCTACACCCACATACACATAAAACACGAAACACACCCACAGCTTGTAAGACTCCTCAACTAGAACTTGAAATGTTGTGCAAGTGGACCTTTAAACATGCCCTAGTCTTCCTGAAACACACCTGAAATAATATCTGCCCTTCTATCACAAAGAATATAAGGGCAGAATGAATATGGTCATTCATGTTCTGTCTATGTGTTGAGATGTTTGTTGAGCTTCAGGGTTCTATGATTCCAGACTACTAAAGAATATGGAATCTGAACCGAGCACCTTCTGTAGCTGTATCCTGTTTAATAGCTGAGCACTCTTACACTTACTACATACAAAAGATCTGACCTTTCTTAAGACTTGGCCTTCATTTGTACACATGACCTTTTATTGTAGAGGAAGATGCACACTCTCAGGCCTTCATGTGTTCTGTGGTGAATGTCATGCCTGAGGTTATATTCGATGAGGGTTTTTTTTTTTTATATTATTATTATTATGAAAAAAAAATAAAAATGACCTTTTTGGACAAAAATTCGTTTCATCCTCACCATAATAAAAAACTAATGCAAAGTCAATTTGTGTGAAAAAGAAAATCCAGAATTTCTCATTCCAGAATTAAAAAAACAATAAAAATGGGTGCTTCATGCCTGCATAGACGGCTGTTTTATGAGCACATGATAAGTGAGTGAAAAATTAACATACAAACTGTACATACATACATACATACATTCATACATACATACATACATTTCAGTAGTCACAGAAAATTACTATATTTTCAACTATAATTTTAGCTATTAATTATATTGAGGTTGCCATATCTAGCTTTATCATATTGACTCGATTTTTTGCTATAAAATGCAAAATTAGAATCCAGGAAAAAAATCATCTACTTGGTTTTGTACGTTTGTATTTGAATTGTTTTTTAATTTTTATTGTTTTATTAAATCATAGTGGTGCAGTTTTAGTCTACGTCTACAGTAATCCGGATACATTTAAACACGATGTTTCCGTCTAAAAAACACACTTAGTTGATCCACACTGAAACGTCTGAAAATGCTCACGTCGCTGTACTGCACGTAAGCAAAGCATAAGCCGCTTCAACCCACGTCATTTCAGCTCCGTGTTTATTTCTTCGGAACGTCGCAGCGAAGACTAAAAACCGATTTCAGAAGCCTCTGTTTTCAGAGTGATGCGAATACGCCATTTTCAATTTCATCCACTTTGGAGATCGATTTTTAAAAAGCTACATTTCCGTTGACTAAAAACGTTGTTTCATTGTGGACGGAAATGAAAACGAAATGAAAGTGTATTAGTGTGGACATGGCCTCAATGAGACCACATTAATTGTCCAATGGAACATCAAAGGGACATTTTTGATTCTTTGATTCTGCTTTTTCCGGATAAAAATGATCAAGTCAAAAACATGTCTTACCCCTGGCCACAAACTCCAGATCCCCCTTAGGGATTTCTAGATGTGCCTAATATATCTCAATTGTTTGAGATCTCCAGGTTTGCTCCAAGGTCTCAATCCAGTGGGAGGTGACTTCTAAAAGGGGCATCTGCCCAGGGAGAATCGTTATAAGGAGCCACATCAGTTGGTGCCTCTGAATTCTTAGGAGAAGAAGTTTTCCTCTGAGGCTCTCCCAGAATTCAGAGCTGTTTGTTTTTAATAGAAGTGAACAGGGCGTAAGATGTTTGTTGTTTTTGTGAAATTGGCTACTGACATGCATCAGTTGGTAGCTGAGATAAGATTTCCAACTGCACTTGGAGTTTTATTTGGAGCCATTTTTTTGGAGGGAAGGAGTTGAAGGGCTTCACATGAAACCTTAAACAATTTAGGAACGTCTGAAGAAACGCTAAACCAGTCACATTATCCTTTAGAAGAATAGAAAAGCTCTCAACGGCACAGAATGGTCACTTTTTCATTTATTTTTATTTGTAAAGAAGCTTTAAAGGGGTACTTGAAAGCTGATTAGAGGTGGGTGCCTGGTAGCACAGTGGTTAAGTTGAACCTCTGATTGGAAGTTTATGAGTTAAAGCTGCCACCACTCGGCCCTTGAGCAGGACTTTTAAGCCTTAACTGCTCAGGTGTATAAATAAGATAATGTAAGCCGATTGGGATAAGGGTCTTTGCCAAATGCCCTAAATGTAAATAATTAAAATGATGAGCTAAGAGAAGATCTCAGGACAAATTTCAATTGAAGGCACCATTTCAAGGTCTTGGGACATGGAGGACATAGTGACACTTACCAACGTTAGTGCTGGTAAAGCACTTGCTGGAATTTACTGCAAAGAAAATGAGCCCAGGTTTGTTTTATAAAATGTTTTGTGATGATAAAACTGTGCACTGTAGATTAGCGAGGGCTATGCTACACACCTGCTGCTCGCTAACTTACTGTCAACAATAAAGTAGTTACTTTGACTCCTGAGGTCTTCAGTACGTTTCTACTGTATGTAAATTCCAGTTGTGGACAGAAATCTGTACTTTACTGAAGTATTTTTATTTGGGGAGATTTTTACTGTAACTTCACTACATTTCAAAGTCAAATATCTAATTTTTACTCAACTACATGTAGTGAAATCAGTCGTTTCTTTTTATTTACGAGGATAAAAGCGTAACTGGTGAAACACGCAGCGAGTCACCAATCAGGATCGAGCGCACGCTCTGTTTTACACGTGTTCTGATTGGCGCTCGGTGCATCTACTGATCACCAACATACAGTTCAGCATCAGTTCAACATCAAGCAGAACATTTAGAGAGGAATAAATGATGAAGAAACTCCAGACTCGAACTCACCACAACACACGTGACCTCATTTACACGTTTTATTTTGAGTTATTAAAAAGAAGGTTTTGGGTTCATTAAAATTGTAATAGAAATCAATCAGTGTTTGAGTCATTAATATCATTCTATTAATAGATCAGTGTGCTGAGAGTCACATTCGAGTCTTTACACATAAACTGAGGTGATTCAGTAAAGAATCTTGTGATAAAAATGATAATAGGAACATTAGAGTTATAATAAATCACTACTTTGAATACTTAAGTACATTTGACGGCATAAACCTTTGTACTTTTACTCAAGTGAAAATGGGACACTTTTACTTTTACTGGAGTCACATTTTACTGAGTGAATCTCTACTTTAACTCAAATACATGGCTTCTGTACTTTATCCACCGCTGTGTAAATTATTGTGATCTTAGGTTCCAAAACCTAAACTTATGTTTCAGCCACCAGAATATAAAACATAGATTTAAGCTTATGGATCTTCTCAAAATGAGTACACCATAAGAGTTTGATAAAACATAGTTATGTGAAATAATTGTCTTGGGTCTGTGTACAGTAATGGGTCATTAAATACATACCATTGAGGAGTTATTACATTGATTTGATGCAGGAAAAAAATCAGTAGGTAGGAGAAGTTCATTCCACCACCTGGGTGTAAACTGAAAGATCTTGAGGGATGGTTGAAGGAACTGATGAAAGGAACATGGCCCAGACTGGGGTTTGATTAATGTCTTGAGGTAACTAGGGGGTCTGTTTTTTGGCTCTGTAGGCAAGAATCACTGTTTTAAATCCCAGGCAAGCAAACCAGGCAAAGAACTGCAGCAATAAGGCCTGAGGAGAGTGAATTCTGCTGAGCACATTGAGAAAAGATCTTGCCAGACGCATATTCTAAAGTCTAATTTGATGAAGAACCTGTATAGAAAGAAATATCTGGATTTTCTTGAATCTGCCTAACTAACTCACATTTCCAATGTGGTGATAATGATACCGACTCATTTCCAAGGTCATCCACATGGGGATGGGTTCAATGTTGAGTCGAATTCTTCTTGTTGTTGAGTCAGCAAGATTTTCCTTTCTGTTGTCAGCTTTGTATTGCTTAATGTGGATTTCTATCTGGATTTCTGTAAAACTTTGTCCTAACATCAAAAAGAAAAAAGAAGAATGCTAAAAGTATACATGAGCCGGGCCTGAGGTTCTGTTTCCCTCAGGATAGTCATATATACACCATATGGACAACACATATTCTGGGAAGATGTTCCACTAGATTTTGGAGTGTACTTGCGGAGATTTGTGCTCAAATGGTGTTAGTAAAGTCAGGTAGTGATGTAGGTGAGAAGGTGAGGAGGCCTGGGGGTGCAGTCAGCGTTCACGTTCTCTCACACCACAGTTGTAGACTAGTTTCTAAAGCCCACAATGAGCAGAACAGAATGCAGTAAGAAGTCTGGGGTTAACGTGGATAAGACAGAGGGAGTCAGTGATGAGAACATGACTGAGAACAGAGACATTCCTGATCACCTGATCATCATCAGCTTTTCTCTACTTGTGTTCTTGTGGATCTTCAGTCTGAATACATTCAATAGAGAACATTTGTTTCTTTTGTATTAATATATAATATGATGTGAGGTTCAGTTTCCAGCGTGACACTAAAACAGGTAGTAATAATCACTAGTTCTCGTATATTAACTGGGATTTTTTTTTTTTCATCAATGTGTAATTATTTAAAAATAAAAGTAATTATAAAAATTATGCATCACACATAATAGTTACATGAACATGTTTAAAATTTACAAAGTGAAGGTGCAAATGCAAGAAAGGAGAGTAATAATTCCAGGAAGGGGGTTTTAAAAAAGCCCCTCTTTTAGACCTGCTTGTATTCACACAAAATTAATTTAACGCCCAGATTTCTAAGTGAAACAGTAAAGGATTATATAAGTATGTACTCTTATACAGCATTATATTACTGCCCAGGTTCAGAAGGAGATAAAAGTAGGGTGAATTAAATAAAGAAGTGTCGTGTACTAGAGGGCGATTGCACAGAGTGCAGTTCATCAAACCCTAATGCTGCCGTAAAGCCCTCGGGGGCGCGAGAGCAAAGCATCCTTTCAGCTCGGTGATATATATGTTCCACGTTCATGCGTCATGTACACCAGGGGTAAATATTTCCCCACCTGGGTCACCAGTACACGCACATGCCCAGTCCAGTGGCTCAGGGTATTAAGCCGTCAGTGTGCAGAGACAAAGATGTTGTTGCGATATCAGAATGATATAATGGTGGTTTGCTGGGAATCTGGAGTTGAGTTGAAGGTTTATTACTTTCCCTGTATTCCTAAGAAGCCAAGATGAACATGGGGAGAAAGTATGATTTAGGGATGAGATAAGGAGATGAAACAGCAGTGACCGGAAATGTCATTTATTTTCATTTTACTGATTATTTACAGAAAACAAACAGCAAATAAAAAAGATTTCTCTTTACTATATTATTATTATTATTATTATTATTATTATTATTATTATTATTATTATTATTATTATTATTATTATATCAAATCTCTCGGTTACTCTCGGGTATAAAAAGGCAAAAAAATAGATCTATTGTGATGTGCTTTACATTTCCTGAGCTTGGATTGCAATCTGTGTTGTGTTGTGTTGTGTTGTGTTGTGTTGTGCTTTTACATGTTCTCCACATGCATTTGTTAGTTTCTTCCAGGGTTCCTCTTCCAAAAACATGCCAGTAGGTAAATGAGTGAAATGGGAATAAATATACATCAATGTTTTGTTTTTTTCAATTGACTTCAGGGTGTATTGTATCTCCACCTCATAATCCACATCGAAAACATTTTGTTATTATTGGAAAAAAATAAAAAAATAAAAACACATTAGAAATGCACATTATTGGCACAAAAAAAAGCTGCGAAGCTTTTGGACACGACCGCCGATTTCGCCCTTTCAAATGAAATCAGAAGGCAGCCAGTGAGAACAAGAGGTGGAGAGAGGAAATAAAGCCAATGAACTGAAGATCAGATGGATGAGGTTCCTTCATAGGCTAATTGAGAGTAAATGTCCTGCTGTGGCACACACACTTCACTCAGCATATGTTTCTGATTTGTGGCCATCAGCTGATATAATGAGCTGGGGATGAAGCCAATTCCGAGGCAGCGAGGCAGGACCGGCAGGAGCAGCAAGCCAAAAAGTAGGCATGGAGTATTTCTTTTTCGAATAAAGCAAGGGAGACATCTGATTTGCATCGCACGTCAGGTTTATTTTTGTTAGTACAGAGACCTGCCGAGAAGTACGGACCCTCCACTCGTCACACTGATTATATGTGGTCATTAATGCTGAGCTCTGATTTTTCTTTCCTATTACATCTGTTTGTCTGCTTTAATAGCATTTTATTCATAATCATTTCCACAATTTAATCAACATCACACGACGTGACCGGAATTCCTTCCAGTTTGCCTACAGCAGAGATGTTAGAAATATAGATTTCCATTTTGATTTGCGAAAGCTCCGGAGATAATGAGAAGCTTCTGACAATCGGGGCACATTTTTGGATTATCTTCAAAACGTCTTCATTACAGAGGTGAATTCAGATCAGGACTTTCTCACCACCACACGCCTGTGTTTTCTGTCATTTTTATTCTATCCTTTATTCGACTCCTATTTTACATTCCCCCGGTGAGAATCGTGGTGCAAACAGGTGCAGAAGATCAGTCAAGATTTCTCTATGTCTGGTCACAGATTTCATCTGTTCCTGGGAGGATCCAGATGTTCCCCAGACAGCTGTGGGATATCGATGCACTAGGACTTTCACAGAATATCAAGTTCCTTGTGCTAATCAAAGAAATTAAGAGCAGCAATCCATGCAGAACATGCATTTATTTTGTGTGAATGCATGTGCCTGAACTTATTCTTTCTTTTTGTAAATAAAATATTTGGCCATTCCCACTGGAGTTCAATTGATACTCCAGTGATTTGACTGACAGCGATAGCTAGATTGGATCATACTTGCAAATAATCAACCGAATAAAAATGGATACTGGGTTAAAAAACAAACACTCCATGAAAAATAGTACTGTAATTTATTACAAGAATAACAAAAAACAAAACAGTACTGAATCATATAAAAAGTGCTAAAGGAAAAAAATATGAATATATCAATCAATAAATATAATTAAATAATTAACACATTGTGAATAATAAATATATTTGTAAAAACAAACAGCACGTGGGTTCAGTGATTCGCCTCTAGAGGCCGCTCTCCTAAGGACAGCGGACCTGGAAAAACTATCAGTATGGATTTTTATATCTGATAGTTCCAGCAATCAACTACTGGTGCCGATTAAATGGTCCACCTCTAATTTTGACCACACCACAGTTACCAATCAGAAGGAGTGAGAAGGCTGCTCATTATATCTGCTCATGAAGCATCAAACAGCAGAATAAATACATGTGAAAAAAACTAAGTATTTATTTATCTACGTTTCCACACCATCATCTTTAAAATAGTCTCCTCGCACAGCAAAACTGCACAGCAACAATTACCTTCTGCGAGTCGCGCCGGATCTCCGCAAAGGTGTCAAAACATTAAGCTTTGATCTTCATCTTCGAGAAGAGGGCGAAGTCCGCAGGCAATAGTGTGGAAGTAAGACCATGTGGATTTTTCTCCGATGAAGGAGGTGAGTTTAAATACCAGCCACACCAGGCTGCCACTCCTGGGCCCCTGAGCAAGGTCCTTAAACCCATAACAGCTCCGTTGTATGAATGAGATGAATGTGTCACTCTGGATAAGGGCAAAAGAAATTCAAATCATTTACAAAGATTGTCTTTTTAAATGTTTTTTTTTTTTCGGATTGTATTAATTAAGAGCTCGAGGTCTTATTTCACAGCATGTCAATTTCAGAACTCTAAGACCCGAACGATTTCTGAAACACTCCATGTCTCCGAGTTAAATTCCAATTCCAAGCCTCATTAATTTGAAATAACAATTCGTGAGGACGCGCAGAAGAAGCTTCCCGCTTTTTTCCACCAGAGCCGCTGCTTTGGTGAGATTTATCACTGATGAGACTGATTTTGTAAAAGGAAAACAAGAAGGAAAGAAAATGCAGAAGATAGATATAAAGATCTGCAGCAGGAGAATGGACAAGATTTGACTTATTTGCAGTGAGGAGTGTGGAGAGAGGGTCAGAAACCTTGCAGAAATATATTACATCTTTTCAATACACTATATTTCCAAAATGATGCTTTTCGATGCAGAACAAGTTCCACAAAAACATGGCTGTTGGTGTAAAAGTTGGAGTGGAAGAACTCTGGTGTCCTGCACAAAGCCCTGACCTTGTCAACCCCTCTGAACACCTTAAGGATGGGCTGGAGTCTTTTCAGAACAATTTCAGTTGAATAAACACTGATCAACAATGGTATGGACGTGTGCAGAGGAGGAACATGGGGTATATTAGTAGGAGAATGCTGAGAATGGAGGCCAAAAAGGAGGTTCATGGATGTGGTGAAGGAAAACTTGCATGTAGTTGGTGTGAAAGGGGCAGATGTAGAGGACAGGGGGGTATGGAGACGGATGATCAGTTGTGGCGACCCCTAATGGGAGCTGCCGCAAAAAGAGGAAGAAGAAAAAGAAGAGAACAAGAAGAAGAACAAAAAGAAGAACAAGAAGAACACTGATCACCAAAATCTAAATTCCAATGGAAAGGCTTCGCAAAATAGTAAAATATAGAAGTGAATTTAGCTGCATTTCTTTTCCATCTGCAATCTTCGGGAAGGTCAATAAAAAAGCGATATTATTAATATTGCGCATTCATTCGCTAGACATTTGTATCATTTTAAATAAACACACATTAAACACAGATTGTCCCCGAGTGAATTCTGATTTTTCAATGTTACATTGTTTCGATTTTGACCATAGCGATACGACAAGTTTGTAAAAATATTTTATTTCCAGCGAACCTAGCACCGTATGCTCCGCCCCCTAATCACGAAACCACACCCACAGCCAGATACATACAGTATATACTGTACAGTTTATACATCCCACTACTGTAAATTGCTCTATTTTGCTAAATGATGTTCTATCAATAACTATTAATAACGGTTTACAGTACATTACTCCATACTGATCACCAGTTTGTACGACTCCGGGGTAGGCTTGGACACGTCTCGACTTGCAATATATTTTTAAGTTATGATGCGGTCCAGAATACATCTTCATCATAATTAAGGGGCTACTTGTACTGTTTTACTTATTACTTCATTTAGTTTTAATTTACAGAGATCAGAAAAGCCCCAAAACGTTAGCATTTGTGCAAACACGTAATTTAGTGCAGAGTCCCTCCACTTCATTTACCTGTTCAGTGTATCATATACACACACACACACACACACACACACACACACACACACATATATATTAACAAAATAAACTGGTAAACAGAACACTCTTATCCTCTTCAAAATGCCGTCAATAGCAAACCTGTGGGAATATGTCGGTATACAATATTTCAGAAAACACACAAGGTTATAAGAGTGCTTGAGTTGTGGAGAAAGAGAAGAGGCTTCTCGAACCTCAGAAGAGTAGGCCTGGATAGTCAGTTGCCAGGAAACTTGTGAGGCTCCATTTGAACTTGGCTCGACTTTCCAAGTAAACGACTTAACAATTTCCCACTCATTTAACACCAGCACGCCGCACGGATGCCAATCCCAGGCTTAGTTCTGTGTGAAATCTGCATGAATAATAATAATTACAATCTTTTCTTTTTAAACCGTCCATCAGCAAGATCCGAAGCCCGAGTATACACAACACATACATATATATACAAACCAAACTCTCTACATGAAGCTTCTACCCCTAATAGCCTCAGTTCTAACATACACACAGGATCACTTTACATCCATTTAAAGAGCACACATTCTGAGATCATGAGTTTTTCATGAGGCTTCCACAGATTTTGACAGTAAACTCCAAATCCAGTTAGTTTTTTTTCCCCCTCCGCACTCCGAAGCCATATGCAAAGCTCCAGAATTAATTAGGCTACGGAACAGTCAGTCCTCTTTTCACGATTCAAAAGCATGACATTAGCATCACAAAGATTCGCCCATCTAGCGCCTTTTGTAATACCTTCAAACGCCGAATATGGAAGATAATCTGATTCGTGTCAGGTTTAAGGAGCGCATGCAATGCAAAAAAAAAATATTTTTGACTTACCAGGTGTAATTCCTGCAGTTTGTAGCTGAACATTAATCATTTGTATTGTGTAATTGTACCGTAGATGCTCGATATGAGTAGAATGATCTATACTATAATTTATATATATATATACTGTATATATATATATATATATATATACTCTTTCCTATATTCTTGCACACACTCACAAACAATTATTTTCCAGAGTTTTGTCATCTCTATGGCAATGTCTCAAATAACCCAAAAAACTTGTCCAGCCCACTTCCTCTTCTGCTGCGTCTCATGAATAATTTGATTTGTCTCCCACTAGGACAAAGAACAAAGTGCCCCTCACAACAGCAAAGCACACTGGGTAGAGGACACATTTGGTTCTCTTTGTGTTATTACTGTCACAAACTGTAAAGCACCGAACACAACTGAGACCTTTTTTTTTTTGCACTTCGCATCCATGCAGATGGTGAAAAAAAGCTTGAGTTGCGGATGCATTTATAAACCTGTAATTAAGCCTCTAAACTGTTTCATGTCGACATTTGTGATGTGCTGATGTTGTGTTTACTTGTACACCAGGTTCCACCGTGATCGACTTTTTTACTCACTAAAATATAGGTTTCTATCTTTATTATGCCTCATAAACCAGATTTTATCATCTCGTTTCAAACTCTATGACCAAAAACCTACTGCAAATCTTTGGGCCATTGAAAGAACAGGTCACTCTGCACGTGAGAACAGGAAAAGGAACTGTAGATCTCTAGATGATAGAACTGCTCCAGGTGATCCCATCCAGGTGATGTATTTATTGTCGCTAAAACTTAAAAAAATTGCTCTTGTATAAAAAGGATTAAAAGACTGTAAAAGGTGATGTTATTGAAAATAATCACGTAACAAATAATGAGAAACGAGTGATGGACAGTAAGGAAGTAAACTTCTTGTATTCGTTCTTGTATTTAAGGAGATTTTTTATGTATATTTGAGGAGATTTTACTGAAACTTCACTACATTTCAAAATCAGATATTATTTTATGCTTCACTACATTTTAGTGAAATCATCGTTTCTTTTTATTTACGAGGATAAAAACGTAACTGGTGAAACACGCAGCGAGTCACCAATCAGGATCGAGCGCACGCTCTGTTTTACACGTGTTCTGATCGGCGCTTGGTGTATCTACTGATCACCAACATACAGTTCAGCATCAGTTCAACATCAAGCAGAACATTTAGAGAGGAATAAATGATGAAGAAACTCCAGACTCAAACTCACCACAACACACGTGACCTCATTTACACCATTATTTTGAGTTTTTAAAAAGGTTTTGTGTTCATGATGATTGTAATAGAAATCAATCAGTGTTTGAGTCATTAATATCATTCTATTAATAGATCAGTGTGCTGAGAGTCACATTCGAGTCTTTACACATAAACTGAGGTGATTAAGTAAAGAATCTTATGATAAAAATGATAACAGGAACATTAGAGTTATAATAAATCACTACTTTGGATATTTATGTACATTTGAAGGGCAATATTTTTGTTCAAAGGAAGTAAAAAAAAAAGCACAATATTTTACCTCGTATATCTTTACTTTAACTACAGTACATGGATTGTGTACTTGGTCCACCACTGTGAAAAAGCCATCAAGACAATTACTGCAAAGCATTTTTAGTGAAAGAATCGTTTTTATTATCTCCTTTTGTTTTTAAAGGAACAGGTCATGATGCTACAGTACTGTACTACAGTACTGGAACTGGAACGGTACACCATAGAAGAATGCCTCGGTACGAATCTATCTGCTCCAGATGATCTCATCTAGCTGACTCATTGATTGCTATTGAGGTTCTGGAATATAAATAGTATACAGCGATGTGAAATGACTCATACGTTTCCTTTTCCTATCAGCATGTACACTTTACAGTGATTCAGCTTCCACTCATATGGTGGACTTGTGGAATTTTCCAAATATTCCTCAAAGGGAGAAACACGACTGAGTGAAACTGAAATGTCCCTATAATAGATGACTTCAAATCTATTTAAATCAGGCATTGGATATTTGAAAGTATTTTAATGATTATATTTGGAGATAAAATGCCCAGAAGATTTTTTATGATCCTGCAGGACATGTAGCATTTGTATGATGAATCCAGAGCCGTTTCTATCTGACCATAATTGCTGTATTTCTCTGCTGAGTT
This sequence comes from Silurus meridionalis, assembly GCF_014805685.1. Taxonomy (NCBI): domain Eukaryota; kingdom Metazoa; phylum Chordata; class Actinopteri; order Siluriformes; family Siluridae; genus Silurus; species Silurus meridionalis. Next base: position 28,112,756 of record NC_060896.1, read on the forward strand.
AGAGGTCTTCTGAAGGTTCTTTATATCCCTACAATTCAAATAAAGTGTTTGGTTATGATTCTTTACTAACGATCTAGAGTTCCTTATCTACAAAGAAACATAAGGCAACATCAAAGCTCAGAGGCATGTTCTCAAGGGGAAATACCACCTGGAGAAATAACACACGAGCACTGGCTGAACAGGAAACACGGGGAAGGAAAGCAGCAATGCTACTGTAGAATGAACAGCATATGAAACATAGAGCAAACTGAGAATATTTTACCATTTAAACGAATAATAAGAATTTCATTTTGAATTTTATGTCTGCAACATGTCTCAAAAAAAGGTTTCCCCCTGTGTAGCATCATGTCTTCTGTCTGTATACATCTGGGGACTGAGGAGACCAGTTGCTGAGGTTTTGGGAAAGGAATGTTGTCCAATATGTGTCTGATACAGGATTATATCTACTCAACAGTTCTGGGTTTCCTTTGTTGTGTTTTTCATTTCACTCTAAAATGTTTTCAAATGGTGAAAGCACCTGAACTCTTCTACTATGAAATCATTGAAATAGATGTTGTAAGCTGATATTATAAATCCCAATCAGTTTTTATAGTGAATAAAATAAGGCTATGAGATTTGCTAATCGTTGCTTTCTGTTTTTAGCTACATTTTACACAGTGTCCCACTTTTTTTGTAATTAGGGTTGTTATAAAGGCAGTATCTCTGGAAATAAAGTAACTCAAATCACAATTTTCATTTAAAAAGGTTTGCCATTACATAATAAGATGCATAAATAAAAATTAGCCAAAGTTCACAAACAGAACAATCTCGACACTTAATGTTTGCGTGGTCTACCAAGTGTCTCTGTTGACTGAAATCTCCTTCATGCTATTTGACAGCAGACTGTCGTCTCATAACCTGCCTTTCATCACCATTCAGGAGACTGCTTTCATCCACCTGATCTCCTTCTTGACTTTTTGACTTCAGTCCAGACAAAACTCTCACTACAGTGGTGTATCGCTGCATGCTGGGGGGAAAAGGTGTGATTGCTGACACTGAACAGGAACATTTTACACACCAAATGTCCATCATTGGAGTTTTATTTTGCTCTCTACTGAGTCCAGGAGTCTGGAGGACTATAGATGATTTTATATAAAAGGCACATTTCAATAAGAAGGGGGTATATATGTAAACAAAACAAAACTTTAAATCATGGGACTTTACACTGCTTTTATGTTAAATTATCAGAAGAAAAATGAAGAATCAGGAGAAAAAAAAGAGAGGAGCGAGGAGAATATTCAGACCAAAGAAAACGAAGTTTCCAAAGTTTTGGGATCATTTCATACTAAAATATAGAGAAAACACTCTACAGTGCAGTTACTGTTTTTAGAGTGATTTTATTTATTAAAGTATACTTTTTTGTCCATGTAATAAATTGAAATTGCAGTTCTATAAATAATTGTATGTCTCTCTGGGCATAAATATACATTTATTTGTAGTGTAATTTATGTACTGGATCAAATTTCAAATGTTACTCAAACTCAAATAATGCAAAAAATAAATAAATAAATTAATTAATTCAATAATAAATGCAAACAAACAAACAACAAATAAATCAATTAAGAAATGGAACACATTTGCTAACCCCCCCAACAACAATGGAACTATAATGAATGAATATTTGATGAGGATGGGTTCCCTTGTGAGTCTGTTTGAGTAACAACAGAGCACATATTATTAATTATCATGAAGCATAGTGGTGGTAGCATCATGTTCAGCATCTCACTTGGCCTCTAGATTGTTTCTTTGCCTGATCTTGAATAATCATACCAGATTTCATTAAAGTCAGTTTTATTTATAAAGCAATTTCTTTAAAAAGAAAAGTAGGTTGTCATAAACAATCTGTACTGATATTAATTTAGATTTGTTCTAAACTATGAAGAAAAAACTCAGAGCAGCAGCAAAAAGAAAAACTCCTGGAGATGACCACAAGGAAGAATCTTTCAGAGTGCCTGACCATGCTTCAAGTTATATTCGCATTTATGTAACATTTATAGAAGGAGTCTCCAATGTCCCGAAGATGTCAGAAAACGTAGAAAAAGCTACAGCCTTACATTCAGAGGGAAATCTGTAACTTGTTTGAAGTTTCTGGACTTTTTCAGGACAGAGGAGCATCTACAGTATCTACAGTATGTACTGTATATCATTATACTTTATAGTTTATCATTTTAGTTTTCTTAAAATTCTGTACAAACATCTCTATGGTCTTCAAAATTTAATGCCAGAAAGAACTAAACCGAGTTTCCACAGCAATGCCATAGAAGAACCTTACAGTAAATGGTTCTTAAAAGAGCTGATTGTTCCTTAATGCTATGGAGAATCTTTTATGGTAAAACCATTCACAAAAATAGGATTGATTTTAAATAAGGTTCTTTTTGAATGTCCCATTCTACATTTAGTCCCAATTTGCTGTTATAATAAGCTCCACTTTTCTGGGAAGATGTTCCACTAGATTTTGTGGAGATTTGTGGAAATTCATTCATCTACATGGGTGATAATAAAGACAGGTACTGATGTAGATGAGATGTAAGTGAGGAGGTTCCAGGGGTGCAGTCAGTGTTCACATTCATCCCAAAGGTGTTCAAAAGCTCTATAGCAGGAGATCATCAACTTCTAACCTCCTATTTCAAGTCGAGAGCCAAACCTATTCCAGCAAGAAAATGCTCCTGTGAACAAAACAAGCTCCATTAAGATCTGTTTTACATGGGTTGAAGATGATGATCAGGTGTCCCAATACTTTTATCCATCTAAAATGTGAAGATGCCTGGAGGAAACAAATAATTTTTTCAGTGATACAATTTTTGGAGGAAGGTTCCTCACAGAACCAAACATCTTAACAAAGAACCATTTAAGAACCTTTATTTTTAATAGTGCATTTTATTCAGTAGTTCTGTGCACATCTTGCTTTCAGTGCTTGTTTATGAAATTTAGGATGGAGTCAGAAATTCAGAAGTCGATATTTCATGGATTTTCTTTGAGGCAAATGTGTTTCAACAACAGATTTTGTAAAAGGTCTGAAATGATTGCGGTGGTGATGGATATGTGTGAGGCTGCTTTATGAACTGTAGGGTTATAAAAGTAGAAGGTTGAAGCTCAAGTCCCAAAATTACATCAATATTTATGTGTGAAAATGTTTCAGAATCAACTTATGCAGATGCTCAAACTAATTTCCTGGGTGCGATATTCAATTTAATAAAATCACTCCAACACTCACTCAGAGTTTACGATTCATGACTTTTCCCCAAACTTTACAAAAGTACTATCTGATGTCTTAAAATGCTGTAGCATGACATTTTGCCTTCACTTAAACTAGGAGACCCAAACCTGTTCCAGCATGAAGATGCTCCAGGAAGATCTGCTTTACATGGGTTGGAGTTTAAAATCTCCTGGGTTATAGAACTTCAACCCTACTGAACATGATCAGTGTGAATGCTGACTGCACCCTCGTGCATTCACAAGCATCTCAGGCCTTCCCCACTTCTCACCTACAACAGGACCTGACTCCACAAATCTCCACAAGCACACGCTAAAATCTAGTGGAACATCATCCCAGAAGAGTGGAGGTTATTATAACAGAAAATGGGGACTAAATGTGGAATGGAATGTTAAAAAAGTCCAATCCTTCTTTCAGGTGTCACAAACTTTTGTATGTATGTATATATATATATATAAGGGCCCTTGAGCCTGGCCCTTATCCCTTAACTGTTCAGTTATATAAATAACCGTATGTCTCTCAGGATGAGGATGTAAATATAAATCTATCTGCAGTATCATTTATGTATTGCATTATGTATTACATTTCAAACATCACTCAAGCTCAAACGATGCAAATATAAATAAAAAATAGTAAACATTTGCTAACTTCAATAATAATGTAACTATAATGAATGAATATTCTGAGATGTAAATGAGGTTCCCTTTTGAGTCTGATTCCTCTGAAGGTTTCTTCCTCAGGGGTTTTATCCCTCACCATTACCACCTCTGGCTCACTCGTTAGGAATAGGGACAGATTTCTGACATTTAAATTTGTATTAAAAGACTAAAATCAAACATTTTCAAGACTAGATTTGTAACACGCCAACACAAAAGGCTGCACGCACAGTCACAGGGAGCACTGACCTTCATAAGTGCTAAAAGACATCGGTCCTGTGTACATCAGGAACTAGTGCGCTTCTGATTTATTACCACGTCTGCTATTTTGAAGAACCAGCACAAAGATCACTGTTTGACTTCCAGCACGAGTCACAGAAGGTGCTTGACACACTTCAAAACGAAGACTTCAAGGACACATTCTAGAAGAACACTGGGGGCGCTGTATAGCTGTGGAAGGAACTATTTTGAAGGCGATCGTGTAAAAACGAATATAAATAAAGTCATGTTTAAAAAGCTATCTAAATTGAATAGTAATAAATATCAGCTGAGACACGCCCTTATTTTACTCAAACTCCACCCCATATTCAGGGCTCCTCCATACTGCATGCTGATGTGTATCATTTCAGTACTGATGTTTGCCTTCGACTCTGAATGCAGCTCCAAATTATCAATCGCTGTACGTGTGCATTAACAAGAATACTTCATTAAGAATTCAAATCCAGGCCACAAATCCAAGACAAAGCATCTACAGAAGCGGCGCCTGCGATCCGGAAGGGCACTGATGATGTCGGTGTATTATGGCACGTCTTTACCAGGAGGGCAATTATCTTAAAAATGAGGCGCGAAAGCAATCACGCGCTATTGTGTGTGAACACAAAAACCTTTCTTGCAGAAAATAAGGGCAAAAATAAATGAATGTAATCGACTGTGTGATCGGTTTATGGCTGCGTGTTGCACGAGGGGCAAAACACCGAGATTCTGGGACATTTTGCACGAGGTTTTTGCAAAATTGGAAAATGGAGATGAGCGCGAGGACGAGGGGAAAAAAAACGAGTGCGTGGCGAAAGACAACGTTTCATTCACCGTGACAAAGAAGCAGCTTCATCAACCTGCTGGGAGAGAAAGAGATGGATGGGGTTGAAAGAGAAATGGGCAGGGTAACATTCGAGAGGGATAGAGAGTGAGATGGAGAGAGAGAAGGAGAGAGAGAATGGGATAACAATCAGCTCTTTTGCAGCAGGTGGGAGCCAAAGCAGTGAATCCTGCTGACTGTTTCACTTCCAAACAGCTGGTCCAGGCGAAACTCACAGCACCCATTTAACTGTGCCACCATAAATCCAACCTCGCCCTGATAAACAACAAAGGGGCAAAAAAACGAGGGAAAAAAACAGACGGGTAAACATGACTATTAATATCTCTGACACACTTTCCAGAAAATGAAAGTGAAAACATGCTAAGCTCTAGCTCTCTCCACATGCCTTCTCGTTCCTTCCCTTCGAGCGAGTGAAATAAAAAATCCATTAAGGAGACGATGCGGCGGAGGATTTCACAGAGAGAGAGTTGGGAGCTGAGCGAGGCAGGAACATCGCCTCTTTATTTCCCTCGCTATTAGATACAAACGAGCTGAACTGCAGCGGTAGTTACTCCTAATCCCACAGGCTTAGACAGAAAAATCACACACACCAGACGTCATCTAAGTACTTCGGCTTATTATAATCACTGTATTGGCAAAAGTTTGGACATCTGGCAATGGGATTGGTGTGTAGGATGTGGGTGAGATGGTGAGGAGGCCTAAGGGTGGAGTCAGCATTAACAGTCATAATGTTCAGTAGGGTTGGAACGCTATAGCAGAAGATCTTCCACTCCGACACATGAACGAGATGGTATCAAAAGGTTTCGAGACTAATGGTGCTAACTGATTCATCACGGACAACAATTCTGGGTGAAAATGGGCAAATCTGCCACAGAGACTTTTAATGTGAGGTACATTTGACATACTGCAATGCTGCAACGAGTCTCTCCTCCAGTATTGTTTTGGAAGATCAGAAAGACTTTCGACGAGCTCAACCCCGAAATCATTCAGCAACTCGTGCATGATGATCATCGGAGAAAAATCCACATGATCTCACTTCCCCACTCACCCTACTCAGATTTGGTTCATGCAGACTTCACCTCTCTTCCTGCAGATGAAGATCAAAGTTCACCGTTTTGACACCTTTGCAGAGATCCGGTGCGAATTACAGAAGGTGCTTTACACGTTTCAAAAAGCAGATTTCCAGAGAAACACCGGGGGCGCTGTATTGCCGTGCAAGGGGACTATTTTGAAGGTGATCGTGTGAAAACGTAGATAAATAAAGTACTTTCTTGTAAACAGAATGAGTTTTGAAACTTTTGATTCCACCTCATAAAGCAAATCTACGTGGAGCCTGATTTGTGCACAGGAGCATCGTCATGCTGGAACAGGTTCGGGTCTCATAGTTCAAGTAAAGGGAGAATTTCCTGTTACAGCATCCGAAACATCCAATACAAACTTCATGGTAACAGTTTGGGAGAGAGTTATGGATAGAAAAGTCAGGTGTCCCAATACTTTTGTCTGTATAGAAATTCATCTTGAATCATGTTATTTGGTTTCTTTTATGTAGTATTTTTACTGAGAAAAGCACAAATTCCTGAAATCTGGATTTAGATCCAGATTTACCTCTGAGACGTCACAAAGTCCTGAAACTTCAGACTCTTTATTGAAATGGTCATAATATTTCAGACTGCACATGAAAATGAATAAATCAAACAAATTAGAGATGGAAAACTGCTGGACATGTTCTGTACAGCCCCCTGGGTGACCTGTAATGCATAAAGTTCACATTATTTTGCTCTGAGCGAAGTCTTCTGTGAATTGGAAAAAAAAAAAATTGTAGTCAGGAGACCATGTTGGTCATGTTGGTAAAAATATCTCTCAAAATCACAGCCTTGGTTTTCTCTTGTCTGTCTCCATCTCTGACCTGATGTGTTATGCAAACATTTAAATATTTATAGTGTATATATAAATTTCATGAGTCTCTTGTGTCTTCATTCCTTCAGGAAAGAATTGAAGGTCGACGAATTCACCTTCAACAATAAGTTCTGGGGAAAGAAAGTGAGAGCGAAAGTTTACTTCTTGTCCTTCTGCCATCTGGTAGATGCTGTTTAATGTGTGTACGTATTTTGTTTTTATTCTAAATTTAATTCTTTTCAGTTATTTATTCTAATTTTTTATTATTTTACATTTTTGTTCTTTTTTAATTATTTAGCATGTTGCATTCTATTTTTATTCTTTTTTAGAATTTCTATGTATTTTATTTAAATTTTTCAAATTTTTTTTTATTTATTTTTTTGTGTTACAGACAGTCGATAAAAGCATTTCAATGCACGTCCTACACACGGTTGTGAACGTGACAAGTAAGAAATTATTAGCATTTATTTTTATTATATATAAAATCCCTTACCAATGTTCACAAGAAAATAAACAAAAAACAAAACAAAAAAAACAATAAATTATGTGAATGAGCAAAAATAGAAGCTGGGCCTGATTTCTTTTCAGCCCAGACTGTAGATTAATGTAATATTTGGTGTCCACTGGAGACATTTAGCTTTAATGAACATATACAAGACTCCAGAAGGATTGAGGAGCATGTAAAATACAATGTACTGTAGATGATTTTTTTCTATATGTGCTATGTATTTGTGTACGCCATTAAATCATCATCAAACTAAAGAAACCTGTTGTAGATCCTTACTGTAATCTGGATTCCGTCTAATGACTTCCTAATGGTCCCTAATGGTGCCTAATAAATGCCATCATGTGACCTGCAAAATAACAAATTGGTTCTATTGGCTGTTAATGGTATCAGACCAATAGAATAAAACAGAGTATCAAAAGAAGGTAACTGACTCCCAGCAGAAAGCCACCAGGATACACCATTTCACTTTCTGATTAAAACCAATACAATCTCCATTAAAACCGTTAAATCCATACCAACTTCTATTAGGATTTATAACATTCTTCTCATCATGGTGTCAATATAAGGCTTATTTATAATGGTTTCATAATAACAACACAGAAACTCTGATACATGTACAGTCAATGTTACCTCTATTCTGGGTTAAAAACCCAGTACCACCACTGCTGGGCCCCTGAGCAAGGCCCTTACCCCTCTATTACTGTATAACTGAGATAACTGTAAGTCACTCTGGATAAGGGTAGCTCAGTGGTTAAGGCTTTGGGCTTCCACTCTTGGGGCCCCCTGAGCAAGGCTCTTAAATCTCGGTGCTCCAAGGATGCTGTATCATAGCTGACCTTCCATTCTGACCCCAGATATGAAAAGAAAAATAGTTACTGTGCTGTAAAGTGCATGCGACATGCATTTAACCACTTCATCAAAGCACTTTACTTCCAGTCTGTCGCATTTCAGGGTATTGCAAATATACCAAGAAATATTTATAAATATTGTTATGAACATTCGTACGCACCCTCCATGTGGTCATTTCATCAATGTTCTGGACGAGGAAACCCTTGAAATAAACCCTGTGTGTCCAAGCTTTGCAGTAAAGCAGTGTGTGATGAGATTTAGCTGCAGATTGTAGCTTTTGCAGCTTTTTGCTGGTATTTTATATATATATATATATATATATATATATATATATATATATATATATATATATACTTTATATATTTACTCCACAGTAATAAATGTGTTCAGATGTATTTATGTAGGTGTAGTGTGTATGTTTATGTATTTATTTATATATGTGTTGCAAACTGCACATGACACGTTTCAGGATGGTGAAGACACAATTTTCTGAACTCCTGCCATCTACTTAAGAAGCCTATACACTTAAACTGAGCGTACATTGAAAAGCTTTTTTTTCTACATGGATTTGTTATTTGAGGTTCGCATCATGATTTTTCACTTAACATTATATGAGTGTGTACCAGATGACCACCATCACTGAGTCATTTCCAGCAGTGTGGCACAGATGTGCTGGAAGAGATTCTCACCGTTAAAAACAATACGCTGTTTATTTCAATCTGACCACTGATTTTATCTGGCTCATCTCAGGAGGCCTCTCATCTGGACCTCATCCAAAAAGTCCACTTTCCATACTGAGCGAAGGAAATGACAACGTAAATGACTAGTAAATGTCCTTGTGGCTCCCCAGCAAATCTGTGCATCTTCTCAGGCTCCGTAAATCCAATGCACTCGTGGAGTGTGTCATCCAGGACATTTCCTACAACTCTGCCCTTCCTTTGTCTTTGCAGCAATATCTGTAGCCTGTAGGGAAGATTGCAAACTCGTCATGAGATGAGACCCGTCTGCTGCCATTTTCTCTTTTGATCTGTTCCTTCGGAGTAAACAGGACAACACAGCAACATTTCCATGATCAGCCAAGCAAAGATGCTCGATAGTGCTACAAAACCGTAGGGGAATGTCAGCCAGTGATGTGATGCATCCTGGAAAATAGATAGAAGTGCCTTGATCTGTGACCAGTTTGAATTTACTCGTGGAACGTCTTCGCCCCAAAGATTACAGCAAGTTCTTCTTAACAAAATGGGCATAGATCATCAAAATGACATTGCGACTCCAGAGGCCAATACAATCTTTTACAGTCTTTGTTCTTTGATAGCAAAAAGAAAATAACCGTTAAAACCCTGTAAAAGCTACTACAGCCTGGATTCTTTTCCACTCTGGATTCTGCAGCACATCATCTACTTCAGCAAATTCAAACACATGCATTTATTTAAGCATTTTAGCTGAGGGTTGCTCATTGGACCAGAGACTGGCACCTGTTAAGGGTCTCTGTAGTTTCAATCAGTCTCACAACTTGGAATAATAAACTCAGAAACTTAGAAACATCAGAAACTTATATAAGAAAATAAACATATTATAAACTGGAGTGATGTAGCAGAGGTCGAGGAACTGTTTTGTTTTAGTTTATCAAATTCAAGTTCTCTGTATTTAAAATTAGGCTTGTAGAAACATCAAAAACAAACAAAATAAAGTTTTGAATTTGTTAAAAAAAAAATAAGCAGGCATTTTTAAAAAAGTGAAAAAGTTTCCATCCAGTTAAGGCCACGCCCTCTTCCGAGGACTAAACACTATTGTGGTTTTTACACTATATGGAAAAACAAATTGTGGACACCTGATTATAAAAAAGGGTAGTACAGGTAAAACAAAAGGTTGTGAGTTCAAATCTCAGCACCACTAATTTGTCACTGCCGGGCCCTTGAGCATGGCCCCTTAACCCTTAAGTGCTTGGTAGATCAATGAGATTAGTATATGATTTGTGCACATTATCTAATGTTTAGTCCTCATTTGCTGTTAAAATATCCTCCACTCTTCTGGGTACTGATGTAGGTAAGAAGCTGGGGTCAGTTTCAGTGTTCACATTCATGTTCAGTAGGACTTAACAGCAGGAGATCTTCCACTCCAACCGATAGAAAGCAGATCTTCATGGAGCTGACTTTGTGCACAGGGTTTGGGGTCTCCTAGTTCAAGTGAATTGAAGATTTCATGCTACAGCAGATGTCCTACACAAGTGTGTGCCTTTAACTTTGTGGTAACAATTTGAAGAAAGACCACAGATGGCTGTAAAAGTCAGATGTTCCAATACATACATATTTTTGTCCTTCTACTGTATATATGTATTTGTTGTTGTTGAATAGCAGTGATTACAGGGAAAAGAGCAGTGCAGGACTATTATCATATGAGCAAACATTCAGGATTTCATTCTGACAGGTTTCCTGCTCCGACTTTTATCCACTCGATTTCTCTCGAGTGCTGATAGAAACAGTATCCCTAAATATTTCAGCTGATGGAAAATTATGTTTTACTTGTATTGAAATGAATTTCCCATAACACACACACACCTCACAAATTTGCTTCAAAGCACCTGGAGTATTAACTTTGGTCCGTATCCAGAACATCCATTTTCAGAAATCTGTGCTAAAATATAAAACAATATAAAAAGATTTTAATGGCAGTTTAAAAGGTTGTGCTGGATCAAGTGCTATTCTTCACACCGCTGAATAATGAGTGTGTTAGCAAGTGTATTAAATTAAACAAAATTGAAGTGATTATCTTGATTACAATCAGGACTATTCATGCACTAATTTATCATCCTATTGTGTGTTTAAATCCCATGTGTTATTTATTATTTATTTATTATTTATTGTTCTTCCATTCATGATTTTTTTTGGGCCAGGGGTACTATGTCTTACTTTTACGATATTATATTAAGTATGTCATTTGAAAACTATACCTTATTTATTTATTTATTTATTTATTTATATGTTCTCCCATCTAGTTGTCACGGACAGACCAGGTGTAGGAACCGGGAGTACAACAGAATGTCTTTATTGATTCTCAACATGTAAACACCGACTTATCTTGAGTGCTTCATCTGAAGCAAAACCAGGAGCATGAAAGCATAAGGAACACGAGTGGTAGGAAGTCCAGGTGATCTATGATAGCAATGAGTAGATCAGATGGTGAGTGAGGGGAAATGCGAACCTTATAAAGGGGAAAGGTAAATAGGGAACAGGTGTGGTGATTAGAGCAGGGAGAGGCTGAGTGAGAGTGTGAGCCTTGGAGGGAGGCGTGGCTCGTGGTTGTCTGACACTCGTACATGCTATTAGTACAAGGTACATAGCCCTGTTTTTAAGCTTCTACTCAGCAGAATTATGGGAATTTGATTAAATGTGACCAGCACGTAAAAGAATAATCTAAATATCGCACTCGGAAAGTGCATAATCCGACTCTGAATACAAGGAACTTTCCTCAGACACGTGTTGATGTAAACATGGGGAAATAAATCCAAGGCCTGCACACGGCCCATTGACTTTATCCGTGTTCAGTGTGAACATTTATATGATTCTGACCTGCATGCGAGTGTGTAGTGTAATGCAATTGATCTTTACTGTAGACAGAGAGACACTGACAGCTAATTTAATTTTCCCCCGACACACACACACACACACACACACACACACACACACAAAGTCTAAACGTACCCACCAACCTTCCTTCTTCTTCTTCATCTTCTTCTTCTTCTGCAGTAATGAGATTGCAATCACAGGCTTCAATTACGCTCATCAGCACAGCCATCTCTCCAAATTGAAGTAGAACAGATGAGCTCTGGAAGGTCAGATCGCTAAATCACAGAGCTTGTGGATAATTCTAAAATAGAGACCGAAAGAAAGATGGAGGGAATAAAGAGCTTTCATAAATAAAGAAAATTATCAATGTGTATTATTATTATTATTATTATTATTATTATTATTATTATTATTATTATAAACTTACACTGAACATTTTTTTTCTAGTTGAAAAAGGAAAATAGTTTTTTCGAAGCATTTAATCCTCACAGGGGATTTATATCGGAAATGTGTTCCTGAAATATTAATATTCTATATTTCTTAAAGTTTGTGTATATTTACTTAGACTTATATGGGGATTTACTAAAAGATTGTGTGTTTGGCTTCCAGACTTTTCGCTTGCAGCTTTAATAATGATGATGATTTTCTTTATTTAAAATAATATGGATTTGATGAATGTAGAAAAGTATTGCTTAACAATGAAACACATGATGTGTTAGATTGATATTTATTGCATTTGGCAGACGCCTTTTCAAGAGCTACATTTATCTGATTCATGCTGAGCAGAGTCTTGCTCAGGGCCCAGGAGTGGCAGGGATTTGAACTCATGACCTTCTTATATATATATATATGTGTGTGTGTGTGTGTGTGTGTGTGTGTGTGTGTGTGTGTGTGTGTGTGTGTGATTATTACATTAGTTGAAGCAAAAACTGTATAAATACATAAACCTTAACAAGATGGAGAAATATTATAATATATAATTATGATTAAATGGACAATTTAAGGATAAAATATATTTTAAAAAACTGATGAAAAAACTTGGAATAAACATTTAAAAAATTAACATTTTCTCAGAAGGTTTTGGATGTTGTAGAAACTTTTTAAATTTTAGAATAGATGTATTAATTTGTCACATGTTCTTTACAGCACAATGCATTTCTTTCTTGCCCTCATGTTTGGAGTTGAAGTACAGGGTCGGCCATAATTCATTGGTTTCAGGACCAAGAAAGTTAGGGGCCTTGCTCAAGGGCCCCAACAGTGGCAGATTGGGGATAATAGAGCTTAAACCCCAGACCTTTCGATCAGTAACCCAGAACTTCAACCATATAATATTGTTTTTTATTTTATTTTTATGAAGAGGCTGAAAAGAACTAAAGGTGATATACAGCTCACTCTTACGCTATATTTCACCCTCATGCTAAGTAAAGTGCCAAAGCCAGAACTGTCTGGTAAAATGGTGTTATTTGGCTGATCGAGGTTGGTTTAAAGGACATTCTGATAAAATTGTGTGCGACAAAAAGTTCTGACAAAACTTCAACACCAGCATTGGCTTGAATTTGTAAGTGTGTTTAGGTGTTAATGAATAAAAGAAAAAAAAAATTCCCCAAATTTGTTGGTCTTTTTCTCTTTTGTTTTTTATTCCAGTTTTATTCATGAATTTGCATTTGGCTCAGACGATGAACCTTTTGTGTCTTTCTCATGTTGCTGAGAAACCGTTTCTGTAGATAAGTTTGATCGTTTTTAATGGGCTTTAGCTGCACTCATCGACTCATGTGTGTAACACCTCCATGAGTCAGTGTGAGTGAATGATTATGTTGAGAGTGTGAGTGTGTGTGAGAGTGTGTGGAGCGCTGCTGGGTATTGGAGTGTGATGAGAGGTGTGTAATCACTCCCTTCGGTAATTAATGAATGAAAGAGGAACAGTGGGAATAACAGTGCGAGGAGGTGAACAGAGGCAACCAGATTAATCTTCTAATCCTGTTTCTGATTTTAATGAGAGGAGTTTCTCTCTCTCTCTCTCTCTCTCTCTCTCTCTCTCTCTCTCTCTCTCTCTCTATGAAATGAAAAGCAGTTTTTTTATGGCTGGTTTCTGTGTAATTTAAACAAATCTGTACAACACACTTTTCCGAAAGCCCACATTATGAACTGTGCCTTCTACCTGCTTATCCTTTATACTGTATAGCTCCATTTACAAAGTGTATTATTTCAGATTTTGTGTCAGTATAAAACATGGAACTTTAAATATTATTTTTTTCAATTCTTTGAGTCACACCTTCATAGCCATGAAGCTCCGCCCCCAGAACCTACGGTGGTTCACATAAATACAATTCTTGCAAAAGTTATCATTGAGGAAAGGTGGTACAGTAGCTCAGTGTTTAAAGCTCTGGGCTTTTGATAAAAAGGTCATGGGTTCAAGTAACATCAGGCCGCCACTCTTGGGCCCTTGAGCAAGGCCCTTAACCCTCTGCGCTCTTTCTGTATCATGGGTGACTCTGTGCTCTGACCCCAGCTTCCACACATCAATAGGACATGGAAAGAAGTAAGAATTTGCCAGTGGGATCAATAAAGTATTTTAAAATAATGCATTTGCAATATCATGAACTCACTCCTAAGCATAAAGAGTTCCTTTCTGTGCTGTAATATTTCATTTACAGACCTGCTCAGCATGTCGCTAATTTCTGTGCCAAGCTTCATCTCCATCACTAATAATAAACAGTCATAGATGAAGTACAGAAGCCATGTATTTGAGTTAAAGTAGAGATTCACTCAATAAAATGTGACTCCAGTAAAAGTAAAAGTGTCCCTTTAAACTTTCACTTGAGTAAAAGTACAAAATGTTTCGCCTTCAAATGTACTTAAGACTCCAAAGTAGTGATTTATTATAACTCTAATGTTCCTGTTATCATTTTTATCACAAGATTCTTCACTTAATCACCTCAGTTTGTGTGTAAAGACTCGAATGTGACTCTCAGCACACTGATCTATTAATAGAATGATATTAATGACTCAAACACTGATTGATTTCTATTATAATCATCATGAACACAAAACCTTCTTTTAACTACATAAAAAAATGGTGTAAATGAGGTCACGTGTGTGGTGGTGAGTTCGAGTCTGGAGTTTCTTCATCATTTATTCCTCTCTAAATGTTCTGCTTGATGTTGAACTGATGCTGAACTGTATGTCGGTGATCAGTAGATGCACCAAGCGCCGATCAGAACACGTGTAAAACAGAGCGTGCGCTCGATCCTGATTGGTGACTCGCTGCGTGTTTCACCAGTTACGTTTTTATCCTCGTAAATAAAAAGAAACGACTTCCGATTTAGAATTCAATTAGAATCCAAAGCTCCCACCTCCTCCAGGGTAAAAACAATGTTCACACCAGTACATCATCATGTGTGCTTTACTGACATTTCTGTACATCCGCCTGTGCATCCTTTCTCCATTCACACTCACACACTGAGTACAGGTATAAATCTCACCAGGCATGGCAGCAGAAGGTCTCTACTCTCGACTCACGTCCCAGACGGGGATAAATTCCATCTCCACTACCCCTCGCTGATTCCTTTATGGCCTGTTCTTGCTGTCAGAGTGTTGTAGCTTCACTAATGAACAGCCTGGAATGTAAATCCTCCATTAATAAATCTTGCTAAACAAACGGAAAGTCTTTGGAAAGACGCGACTCTCGTAATTCATCTTAAAATCATTTGGCTAATGAAAAAAAAAACGTTTAGGTTTATAGCCAATCAGGTGTCCGATTCTATACTCCCACTGAAACGTATTCATTCTGCATCACAAACAAGGTGAGAGCATTTTTATAGTGTGATTATTGCTGCCGTTATCATTATCATCATTTTAAAGAAGTTCCTCTAGCACATTTTATAAGGTTCAGTCATCGTCCATGCAGCTTTCTTTCTTTTCTGTTTTGATATCAATAATAAATATTTCAGAAATCATTAACATTTTCATCCATCCTGAAATCCAGGTGTGTTGAACCATAATCATGTGATTTCTTCTATTTTCTTCCAACTTCCCAAAGCTAAACTGCATCGTCAAACGTTTTTGGACACCTGGCCATAAGATTGCTATGTATGTTTTGAACATCTAATTACAAATTTAGTTCCATTTGCTGCTATAATAACCTCCACTCTTCTGGGAAGATGTTCCACCACTGATCAACTGGTGTAGGTGAGAAGGTGAGGAGGTCTGGGGTACAGTCAGCGTTCACATTCATCCCAGTGGTGTTCAATATGATTGGGGCTCTATTCGAGGATCTTCCTCTCCAACTCATGTAATCTACATGGTGCTAGCTTGGTGCACAGGACACTGAAACAGGTTTGGGTCTCCAAATAATTGGAAAATGTTCTATACGGTGTTGGGCCTCCCACTTTAAGGTAATGGTTTGAAGATGAAGGAGACATGGCTGGGAAAGTCAGGTGTACAATATATACTTTTTGTCCATATCAGTGTCTCCCTTGTGTGATATGTGTTGGTGTTTCCTCTTTAACCTCATGAGAGCATCTCCGAGGTTCAGGTTCTTCATCAGCCTGAGTAAATACTCTGTAATGGGATGGTGTGAAAAAGAGAACAAGGTTAGAGAGAACTAATCACATTTATATGCCATGGCTCAGCTCTGAGGAACCCTTTCTTTTTCCCTTTCAGTATTTTTCTTAATTCCTCTGTTC
The DNA here is from genome assembly GCF_014805685.1 of Silurus meridionalis. NCBI lineage: Eukaryota > Metazoa > Chordata > Actinopteri > Siluriformes > Siluridae > Silurus > Silurus meridionalis. Next base: position 28,129,265 of record NC_060896.1, read on the forward strand.
CTGTCCTTCTTTATTCCACATGCTAATCTTGTGATCAGATGCCTAAAAACATTTGTCCCTTGATGCCCTTGATCTATTATCTGCTAGTCGTTTAACCATGTGGATCAGGTTCTGTCGGCATATTATTTATGTATGGAGTATTTATAGATCATTCTAAATAAAAAAGGCAAACGGAAAATCTCATTAAGTTTCAGTAGAATGTAGTATGTTGCTGCAGTTTCTGAAAACCGTGGGTTCCATTTGACAGGAATAAAAAATAAAAAAAACCCTGCTTGCTTCATTGCATTTGACAGCAGCATCCTGTCCTGCCCCTCACCGAGTCCCATCAACTCCTCCTCATCCCTAAAGTTAGAAAAGGAAGTAAACACACGGTTTCATCCACTGAACAGTCATTGAGGAACAGCAGGGATGATGGGAAAAGGATTTAAACATACAATCTGGTGCGTAGGTTTCTGCGGCTCAGAGGGGAACATCATTAGAGTCGCCCGTCTCCTCCAGGAAGACGATGCTCTGGGTGACAGCAGTACGTCCTCACTTCTTCGTGGCCGCAAATGGCACAATTAATGCCAGTTTTATGGCAAACCAATGCCCAGAGGAGCGGTGATTTAGAGGGGCAGAACCACCGGCGAGTCATAAACTGCCTTTTTCACACAAACAAAAACAAGAACAAAAACAGTGTCTATCAGTCTTCCTACTTCATATTTATAGAGCAGGACGAACACAGTGCTTTACCAGCCTCAGTCTAGCACATGGAGATCACGATCGGCTCAGTACATCACCACAATGCTGAACTCTCAAATCTCTGATACATTCTGTGGTCATTTTATTAATCATCCCTAACAGCAGATTGCAGGTTTATTAAGATCTAATGCATCTGATCGTCTCCATAGAAACAGCTCATTCACAAGAACGTGTATGGCAGATGCTCCACATAAGCAACATAAAGATGCTCCATATGAGCGTGAAAACAGGAAGTAGTTTAATTATTTAAGTTAGTTTAATTAATGCAACTATAAATTGATAAAAATCTATATTATTTGATTGTAAATTGTTCAAATTTGTAAATTGTATAAATCACTGATCATTATGATGGTATACAGTTGTGTTCAAAATTATTTAACCCCCAATGCTGTAAATGGTTTTAGGGAATTTAGTGTACATTTGTAATTGTATTCAGAATGAAATCCTACAAGGACTTCTTAAAGAACCATATGCAACTAAAATGACATCAATTAGTTTTGTAATACAGTAGTAAATGTTTCTTTTGTGAATTCTTCATTGACATAATTATTCAACCCCTTAAAGACTACCACTCTGAAGAACAGAGGTTCAATGAAGTGTTTTCAATCAGGTATTGAAAACACCTGTGGATATCAGGAAACAGCAATAAAGCCTAATAAGCACCAATTAGGCAGTTTTAAAATGACTGTGATACTCAGCTCCTTCTAGACATTTACTGGTGTGGTTACAAACATGGTGAGGTCAAGAGAATGGTCCAGGAAGACAAGAGAACAGGTGATTACTCTTCACAGGAAGGGCAATGGCTATAAGAAGATTGCAAAGATGTTAAACATACCAAGAGACACCATAGGAAGCATCATTCGCAAATTCAAGGCAAAGGGCACTGTTGAAACGCTACCTGGTCGTGGCAGAAAGAAGATGCTGACTTCGACTGCTGTGCGCTACCTGAAGCGTAGAGTGGAGAAAAGTCCCCGTGTGACTGCTGAGGAACTGAGAAAAGATTTGTCAGATGTGGGTACTGAAGTTTCTGCTCAGACAATACGGCGCACCCTGCGTAATGAAGGCCTCCATGCCAGAACTCCCAGGCGCACCCCCTTGCTGTCCCCAAAGAATAAGAAGAGTCGACTGCAGTATGCCAAAAGTCATGTGGACAAACCACAGAAGTTTTGGGATAGTGTTCTGTGGACTGATGAAACAAAATTAGAACTATGCTTCACGTTTAAAAGCTGTTATAACTGTAAAAGGATGTTGTACTAAGTACTAAGATTGAATGTCACTTGGGGGTTGAATAAAACTGATAATGATGTGAGCTCAGGAAAGACATTTGTGGTTATTTCATTATAAATGTTATGTTATATTTGTCTGACCTACACGTGCCTCTTTGATTTAATTGTAAGCAGGGTGACTGAATGATCATAATCAATGTCAAACTGACCAAAACAATCAATTTCAGTGGGGGTTGAATAATTTTGAACACAACTGTAAAAGGCAGAAAAGGTCTGAGCTGCACAAAGTCATTATTCTTTTCAACAAATACATGTTTTAAAGTCTCTTATTTAGTACGATAATTAGATAGGAAAGTTAGTTAGATAGATAGATAGATAGATAGATAGATAGATAGATAGATAGATAGATAGATAGATAGATAGATAGATAGATAGATAGATAGATAGATAGATAGATAGATAAAAGCATTTAGTTAGATATGTACGTCACTAGTTGGTTGGTTATTTAGTTCATTAATTAAGCAGGTAGGTAAATAAGTAATTCGTTAGTTAGTTAGTTAGTTAGTTAGACAATTAAGCAGTTGGTTAGATATGTCACTCGATAGTTTGGTGGTTAGTTAGTTAATTCATTAGGTATGCAGGTAAGTAGGTAAATAAGGAGTTAGATAGGCATATGCGTAATTGGTTATTTACCCACATAGCTTGTTGTTTACTTAGGTAACTATGCATGTAGGTATACAAATAAGCCGTTAGTTAGTTAGTTAGTTAGTTAGTTAGTTAGTTAGTTAGTTAGTTAGTTAGTTAGTTTGGTGGGTAAGTAGGTATGTTAGGTAAATAAGCAGTAAGCAAGTTAGTTAGTTAGTTAGTTAGGTAGGTATGTATGTATGTATGTATGTATGTATGTATGTATGTATGTGAGTATTATTAGTGAGTAAGTGAGTTAGTTACTTAGTTGAGTAGGTATGTTAGGTAAATAAGTAGAGTTAGTTAGTTAGATAAATAAGTAGTAATTTAGGTAGTTAGTTAGATAGTTTGTTAGTTAGTTAGGTAAGTAATAAGGGTAGGAAGGAATCAGTTTATCTATTGCCTATTATTGGAAATTTGTCACCATACATTAACAACAGCACCACCACAGCATTCTAAAAACAGTAGAAATAAAATACATACAATTAAACTCTATAAACTCTACATTTCAACACACAATCACACACATGTGCATTTCCATAATAAACATTAATTTAATTCTATTCACACCCACTCATATATACACACATTCCTGACACCTTCATTCCTCATATACCGCAAGCACAAGTCAAACTTAGTAGTTTAGAAAAAAAATCCCTTACGTGTAAATAAAATGTTAACTGTAGGTTTGAGTTATAATTAAATAAAAGATTCATTCAGCTTGCAGATGTGACAGTTTAACTGCACCACAATCACCCATGAGGTCTTGAGCTGAAGCTGTTACTAAAGAACATCAAGAAGGTATCGTTTTACTAACCATTAATAAAAATAAAAAAATGCAGCAGGATCACAGCAAAACTGCACAACTCGAGCAGCAGATCTGACTTGTGCAAGAAGCACTGACAGTTTTAATCATAAAATGAAAAACAACAGAAAGTGGGTGTCTCCAGGGTGAAGGAGCCAATTTGTTTTTCTAAGAAGCTCATTTGTTACTTAACCACACAGTTTATGACACGCATTTCCCAAGCAATAAATCTCACAAGCATCGTGAAAGCTGTTGGCTGTTGGCGTAAACGTAAACCGTGATGAATTGTAGATAATGTGTGTGTGTGTGTGTGTGTGTGTGTGTGTGTGTGTGTTATTTTACAAAATTAATATTTCTGCAGAAAGATTCCGAAGATCACATGTCTATATTATTTGGATTGTTTTCTTTATTTAGAAATGCAAAATTAAGCAAAAGGAGAGAAAGAAAAACGTTATCATATAATTATATAATATAAATATTATATGATTTTTTATTTTTATCTAATTAAAAAAGTATTTATACATTCTGTTTACATATAATGACATGGAACATCTATGAAACATGTCTTCACTTTTGTTATCACAGCTATAAACACTTGTTCCCTCTCCTGACTCTCTTTTTTTTTTCTTGAACAAGAAAAGAAACAGCAATGAAACCTAAACTCCTCCATCCTGACCTTGTAAAAAAGTTTTCACAGCCTTTTTTAATATTTTGTTAAAGCTCCATTGGCCTCAATTACAGCCTCAAGTCTTTTTGAGTTTGAGGCTAAAAGCTTGGCACGTATTTTTGTGCAGTTTCTTCCATTCTCCTTTGCAGAACCTCTCAAGCTCCATTAGGTTGGATGGAGAGCGGTGATGCACAGCCATTTTCAGATCTCTCCCGAGATGTTCAATCAGGTTCAACTCTGGGCTCTGGCTCGGCCACTCAAGCACATTCACAGAGTCATCCTGTAGACACTCCTCTCTTATCTTGGCTGTGTGTTTTGGGTCGTTGTCCTGTTGGAAGATGAACCGTCGCCCCAGTCTGAGAAGCTCTGGAGCAGGATTTCACTAAGGACGTCATTGTACATTGCTGCATTGATCTTTCCCTCGATCCTGATGAGTCTCCCAGTTCCTGCTGATAAAAAACATCCCCACAGCATGATGCTGCCACCACCATGCTTCACTGTAGTGATGGTATTGGCCAGGTGATGAGCAGTGCCTGGTTTTCTCCAGACATAAGTGTAATCTAGTCTGGGAGTCCTTTAGGTGCCTTTTGGCAAACTCCAGGGAAGAAGTGGCTTCCGTCTGGCCATTCTGCCATCCAAGCCTGATTGATGCAGTGTTGTAGAGATGGATGTTCTTCTGCAAGGTTCTCCTCTCCACAGAGAAATGCTGAAGCTCTTTCAGAGTGACTGGGTGACTCGCTCTAGTAACCAAGTGGCTCCAAACTTCTATTTATGGATGATAAAGGCCACTGTGCTCAATGGGACATTTAATGCTGCAGAAATGTGAGAGACATCAAATGTCTCAGTCCCAGTCTTCCCCAGATCTGTCCCTCGATACAATCCTGTCTCGGAGATCTACAGACGATACAAACTTTCTGGATGGATGGATGGATGGATGGATGGATGGATGGATGGATGGATGGATGGATGGACAGATCTAGTACAAATAAATATAAAGGCACTGGCACTGAGAAATGTGCATGAGTTGTTAAAGCAAATCATAGTTTTTTTTTTTATTACAGAGACACCTTTAAATGGGATTATTTGATCAGGAAGGATGATTAGCACAGACGAAGCTTGAGTGTGGCCTCAGGGTGGAAACTCTCCTGCATGCCATATGATGTGTAGAGAAATCTATGGAGAAGATCTGCTAAGTAGCCATTATGGAAACAAGGTAACAGTCCAGACTTTATAATTTGTTTATATTTCCTTCACTATTATTCAATAAACACATTGAGTTGTAGCTTCCTGAAGCAATTCTTTCTCCAAAATGAGCCCCCATTCCAAGTCTAAATGGCCGCTGTGAAATTCAATCAAGTTGAGTGGAGTTAAGAATAAGCAGCCTGCTCCTGCTTCACCACACAATGAGAAGCCATCAAACCCAGCCAGGTCATGAGATACATTATTCATGAGAAAGAAACGCTATTTTCTTCACATTTCCACCAGCTGAATAATTATCCACTGATCGCTGCTGGATCACATTCTCCCAGTACTGGATCACTTTCTCCCAGTACTGAATCACTTTCTCCCAGTACTGAATCACCATCCACTGTTTTGTTCGAACTTATCAGCATTTAACATTTAGGGTCAATTTGATAGACAGAAATACTTTTTAAAGGATCTCATGAAGGAAATATATCCGTGTGATGATGATCACTGAACACAACTTGACATGATAATGATCCATTAGTGCAGTGTGGGGGAGTAGTGAAGCACAAACAACTGCATTATACAGTATGGTGTTCTCAACATCATGAATTAAACATATGAATCCCACACTTACAAACACACACACACACACACACATACACACACACACACACACACACATATATATATATATATATATATATATATATATATATATATATATATATATATATATATATATATATATACACAGGTGCAGCTCAATAAATTAGAATATTATTAAAAAGTTTATTTATTTTAGTAATTTAAAAGTTAATTAATTGACCATGGTGTTATTGTGCTTGACTGGCCAGCAAACTCACCAGACCAGAACCCCACAGAGAATCTATAGCATATTTTCTATTAGACTTAGTAACACACATGGTCAGAACAGCTCCGGTTGCTCTCAATATACACAGGACGATGTCTCCTGGTACACTGACTTATGAAGGTCGGTGCTTCCTGTGACTATGCGTGCATCTGTTAGCGTATTACAGAACTAGTCTTGTTGAAGACTTTCTAGAGGAGCTTTACCCAGAAATGCAGGGGACATAAATAAGGGGCGTGTGGTTTAACAGGGATATATAAGTCTAAATGGAGGCGTATGCAAATTATCAGGATGTAATGTATTATATTAAATTATGAGGTATGTAATGTATTATAAAGCTGGCGGTTGTGTGATGTTTTGATAGATCAGGTGTGACTGGGAGTAAATACAGTAATGAACTCTAATGCATTCTTGTTTGAAAATTCAGATTTTTCAGTAATGGACCCCGTAATGCACCCGAAGCCTCCAAATTGTAGCGTACGAGAAGACTGCGATGATTCAGAAGAAGCTTCAAAGCTAGAACTCTCAGCAGGATCACATGACACTGTTGCAACAGCAGCAGCACGGGATGCTTCATTATTCAATATTTTGCACAAATGGAGCTTGTTGACGTGAAGAGACATTCGTACGGCTCGTTTTTTTTCCCCAGCGCTCGCTACAATGCACTCCAGACCAATAATCACATTTCTAAGCAGCTGCAGCTCATGGCCTCTGCCACTTTACAATCCATTTCATTTAATAGATAAAGCACATGATTCATTTTCTCTCAAGAGAGAAAAAGAGAGAGAGATAGAAAGGAAAAGGGAAAAGAAAAGAGTCCTTCTCTTGCTTTTATCTTGTTTGAGAGAACAAAAATGGAGTACCTTTACAATGTCAGGCAGCAGAATTGAGGCAAGTAAAATAGGGCTTTTTTCAGGCTCAGATGCTCTGCTGAGGAACCAGTGACCCGTGTTCCTTTCTTTCTTCTCTTCAGATCTGCTTAATTCATCCCTTCGTCCTTCCGCTGGAGAATTGGAGATCACTCTGGTTGGTTCCACATTAACATCCTAAAGATCTATGAAGTTCCCCTTTTGGAGTCTGGTTTCTCCTGGTTTGTTCCTCATGAAGTTTCAGGAAGTTTTCCTTCACCACAGTCACGCCTGGCTCACTCATCACATATATACTTAATAATGAATAATTATAAGCAATAAACTTACACACACTAAAGTTATGAGCTTCACTCTTATGGGATGATGTTCCACTAGATTCTGTGGAGATTTGTGGAGATTCATTCAGCTACAAGGGTGTTTGTAAAGTCAGGTAGATGAGGTGAGGATGGGGTGCAGTTAACTGTGCATTTATGTCTTACAAATAAAGCAGAATAGTTTTATTTCTTTCTCAGTTCTACATGCACCAATCAGGTATAACATTATGACGTTATAACATTATGAGTGGTGAAGTGAAGAACACTGATGATCTCTCAAGTGAACATTAATGTTAAAAGCAGGAAAAATGGGCGAGCGTAAGGTTTTGAGTGAGTTTGACAAATTGAGACGTCTAGACGTCTGGGTCAGAGTGTCTCCAAAACTGCAGCTCTTGTGGGATGTTCCTGGTCTGCGGTGGTCAGAATTTATCAAAAGTGCTCCAAGGAAGGAACAGTGGTGAACCGGCGACAGGGTCGTGAAGGACGAGGATCATTGATGCACATGGTGAGTGAAGGCTGGTCCGTGTGGTTCCGATGCAACAGACGAGCTCCTGTAGCTCAAACTGCTGAAGAAGTTCATGCTGTTAATGATCGTCAGGTCATGACTGTTTTAGCAGCAAAAGGGGAACCAACACAATATTAGGCAGGTGGTCATAATGTTATACCTGATCGGTGTTTAATCTTACAGAAGGTGCTCAGGGATCACAAATGTTCTCTCTTGACTGTGTAGTGATTCTGGATTCTCTCCTAATAACAACAATGTGATCATGATGTCCTGATATGCATAAAATTATTATTTATTATATATCCAGTTTGTCACCTTCGATTTGTGCACTTCTTCATTGACATTCTTATTAAATCTCACGTCTCTGCCAGGGGGTATTCTGATGCTCTAAGTAATACACTTTCTTTCGTTATGTTTGATGAGGTCTGGATATATTTTAAATACGGATTTCTGCCAGAATGGATTTGTATAAAGGCTTCTTGAAAGCAGAATATTACTGTGAAAGAGATAAAATTTCTCAACGCTTATTATTTCAAAGTCAGCTCCATAAAGATATGCTTTAGATGGGTTGGAGTGGAAGATCTCCTGCTATAGAACTCTGATCTCAACCTATTGAACACTTTTAGGATGAATATGAACCTCAGG
>NC_060896.1:28142776-28287776 GCF_014805685.1 Silurus meridionalis
AACAGAGGTCTACAATTCTATCAGGACTTCTGTGAAGCTTCTTTATGATCATGTGCAGTGTTAAAAGTGCCAACAGATAAACCTATGATGCACTCCTGAGCAATTAAAAATCAATAAAAGGATAAAATAAAGAAATTGAAGATGTAAGACCTCCTAAAATCCGTCTCATCATGGAAAATATATTATACATTTGATCTCAGAATCCCATTCCTCTGTTCGTAACATTCTCCAGCTACTTAAAAAATAAAAAAACCCAGCAGAATGTGAAGAATTTAACGATTAAGTTTGGCCAATTATTCCAACCCTGCTTCGGGGTTTCTTTAGAACATGTCCGGCTCGTCCTCCTGTCAGTGCGTGACTGAATGTCTGGAGAAAATGTGCGGAAATTGTATTCACGTGGGATTTTCCCGACAGCTCGGTCACAGTGGCGCGGTATCAAGCTTTCACGCTAATAGCAGAGGAAGAGATGCAGCAGGTTTAGAGCTTTAATAAGCACCGAGTCAATGCAAAGGAGCGTGTGGGTGGCTAGCAAAACGGCTAATAATGCTAGGGTCAGATTCCAATGTCCTGTTGTGTGTGTTTTATAATCATACACTACATGGATGGAAGTTTGTGTAGACCTCAGTTTGTGCTTTCTGAACATCTCATTCCACATTTAGTCTCTATGTGCTGTTATAATGAGATCTACTTTCACTCTTCTGGGAAGATGTTCCACTAGATTGTGTTGAAATGTTGTTTTAATAAAGTCAGGTAGTGATGGAGGTGAGAAGGTGAGGAGGTCTGGGGTGCAGTCAGCGTTTACAGTCATTGTGCAATAGGGTTTGGAGCTCTATAGCAGGAGATCTTCTTCTTTAACCTATGTAAAGCAAAACTTCATGGAGCTGGAGCTGAAGGCATCTCATCATCTACCAGAAACCTTCATTCTCCAGCCATATGTGGTTCTTCTTCAAACTGTAACTACAAACCTCGAGGCACACAATTGTACTAGAAGATGTGTTAGCATTCCATTTTACTTTCACTTAAAGTAGGAGACCCAAATCAGTTCCAGCATGACCATGTTCCTGTGCAAAAAGCCAGCTCCATTAAGATCTGCTTTACATGGACTGGAGTGGAAGATCTCGAGTGGCCTACTGTGTAGCTTTAGAACCCCTTCACTTCACCTGCATCAGTACCTGACTTTTCTAACACCTTTTGATTGAATGAATATTCACAAATCTCCACAAAATCTACTGAGGGTCCTTTGGTCATATAGTGTATGTATATTAATCAATTACACATCTTCAGAGTCCATGAAATGACTTTCTTTCTAGCAGCATAGTGTCTGCTTGATCTTAATCATCTCCTCGAGCCTTCAGCACATTTCCATCATCTCACATCGTTACCTGTCTTCACCATCAGCTCTTCTCCTGCAATCAGGTCACTTCACATGTCAGCTCTACATGTCTTCATAAGCTCTGTGTGTGTGTGTGTGTGTGTGTGTGTGTGTGTGTGTGTGTGTGTGTGTGTGTGTGTGTGTGTGTGTGAGTGAGTGATTGTCCTCATCATCACTGTTGATTCAGGCCTGATTAAAAGACACAAAGAGCAAAATGTATAAATATATATGATTTTGTTTGTTGTTCTGTTTAAATATAATTTATCATTATTATGTTTTACACAGAAGTGTAACAGAAAAAACTGAAAGTCATGAAAATGTAGAGTTTAATCTGTAATAAGGTGCTGAGAGGCGACAGTGCCGAAGAAAATCTCGACAGGAAGCAGCCATGCGAGGAACCAGAACGTTCAGGAGATGCCAGATAGCGGGATTATAAATCACGATCATTATTTAATCATTATTTTTATTATAGTTATTATTTAAATTTGGCCAAAATGTTTCGACACTGCAAAGAATAAACGTCTAAAAAACTGAAATAAATGTAGGATTTAAGTAGAAACAGTGCAGTGGGATCTGCCAGTGCAGTGAGATCTTTACACTTGGTAAGATTTTTTTTCGGAATAAGAAAACATTTCTAGGGTTTAGAAAAATCAGACTTAAATCTAAATTGTAAATTGTTAACTCATCATTTGTTATTGAGCTGTAAAGAAATGTGTTGACATTCAAATTATTAGATCTAAAATAAAGTTAATAAAGCCATAAATAATGTCTCTGATGGTAATTAAGATTAATTTGCATGTAACTTTAAGCTTTACTAAATAAATAAATATATGAATAAAAAAATAAAAAAATAACCTAAAAAAAAAAGAATAATTATCGTACACAGTCTGTTATTAAATAGTATTTAATTCTTAAAATCTAATCAATATTTTATGGCTGAAAAAAGATTATAAGGTTGACTAGATGAGGAGTTTTTGCAGTAAATAAGAGCTAAAGAACATGAGAGAAAAATGATTTGCACTTTTTATAAATAAAAAGAAAGGGATGTGTGCAGCTTCTCCACATTATTGATTAGTGCTGGTTAGGAGACTTCGCTCAGACACTGAAAGGGTTCAAACAAAAGCAACTTGAAAGCTCAGCTCATTTTTTACATCCCGCAATTCCAGCATAAGTTGATTAAATTGATCAATATTTAATCTGACACGCTCACAGGCGCCCACTAGGGGTTGCGCTAGTCAACTGCCGTCTCAGAGAAGCAGTCAATTGTCATCTTTAATCACATCGTATTCCCAGCTGCATTGTTTTTTGGGGGGAAAAGTGCAAATGAAATCAATTATGTGTATTTTATTTCATTATTAAAGAACTCAGAGTTCAGTGTGGAAACCGTTTATAGCTCACAGAAGAAATAGGCCACCTGACTTTCCCAGCCATATGTGGTTCTTAGCACAAACTTGGAGGCACACAATTGTGTAGGACGCTTTTGGGTGTTCCAGCCTGACAATGCTCATGTGCACAAACCTAGCTCCATGAAGATCTGCTTTACATGGGTTGGAGTGGAAGATCTCCTGCTATGGTCTCCACAAAATCTAGTGGAACATCTTCCCAGAAGAATGGAGCTCATTATAACAGCACATGATGTCTAAATGTTGAATGGGGTGTTCAATCAGCAGATACACATCTTAGTGTTTGTGTGAACAGCTTCAGAAAAAAGTAAGAATTATAGAACAAAGTTCACTTATATTTAAACTGATGTGTATTTATTCCCCTGATGAGAACCTGGAAATCCTCCTTAAGATGATATGAGGAAGAAACTTTGAGAGGAACCATCCTCATCTGGGTCACAACAGGCGTGTGATTATAAAGCATTAAAACATTACAAACACCAGAGAGTGAGAAATATCATTAACACCAGGCGTGTGTAATTATAAGGAATGTCCTTTTTACAATCTTCTACAGTTAGTCGGAGTTTTGGAACCAGGAGCTTCTGAGCAACTCAACATCAGAGATCATTATAGATACAACACCAAAACACCAACTGCTCCAAGCCAGAGCCTTTGAATGTTCAATGATGGAGAAACAGCAGATGTAGAATGTTATTTTGAGTCTTGATTAAACGATTGTTTATCCAAGGTCTGAAATCTTCATGAGGTGGGACACAACTGGAGCTAGTAAATCTCTAGATGTTTTGAGATCCTTGTGGGGTCGGCATCTTTTCTTTAAAAGTCCAAAATCTGGAGAACCGGAGACTCACTGGAGAATCATTGCAAACCCATCAGCGAGGTACAGATTCAGATATTTGTGTAAGACCGATGCTTCAGCTTCAGATGGTCCTCCTGTATGTAGTATTGTAGCAGGACATGATGTAGTGAGAAGAAGAGAAATCACTTCTTCACGCTGGTATGGAAATGAGTGGTGTGTCTCTGTGCTTGTGAGAATATTTATATGGATTTGTAGCTCCAAAAGCAAAACAAGTCTCCAAACTGTCAGCTCGTTCTCTGCCACGCAGGCTGTCAGTCACGGGGCGCGTTTACTTTCTAACACACTGAGCAAACCTGCGACTGCATAAATCAGACGTGATGATATTGGATGAAGCCCTTCATAGTCTGGGGCTCATTTGCATCACGGAAACAGAGCAGGTACGGACGATTACAGTAAACAGATTTATGAAGAGGAGCTCATGAATTAAACACCAAGCTGCAGAAATCATGCGGGTTTATAGTGTTTACAAGACAAAACCGTAGAAGATGGAACGATTTTGAGTTTGTTCATTTAATTGTTTATTTGTTTCTTTTTTATTTTGTCTGACTTTGGGTCCGGGGATTGCAGGTCTGTTAAAAAAACAGGCTTTGTTTGTTTTTTTATTTATTTATTTTATAAGTAAATTCGATGAATGCAATTTTATAAGCTTTTTATATATATATATAATTATTATTATTTTTTTTAATTTGATGGATTTATTGATGTTATATATTTTTATTTTTTATAATCACAGGATATTTTGTTGTTCTGGGCACAGCCAGGCAGATGAACAGCTTCTTCATAAACATTTAAACGCTCTCCTCAAGATGCAATACCAATTATATTTATTTGATACTAAACTAAATCTTAGTAAATCCCTACACCGGTCTGTAGGGGTCAGTATCTATCAAAAGTGCTCCAAGGAAGGAACAGTGGTGAACCGGCGACAGGGTCATGGGGGCATGAAGCTCATTGATGCATGTGGGGAGCAAAGGCTGGTCCGTGTGGTCCGAATCCAACAAACGAGTTCCTGTAGCTCAAACCACTGAAGAAGTTCATGCTGTTGATGATCGATTGGTCAGGACTGTTTTAGCAGCACAAGTGGAACCAACACAATATTAGGCAGGTGGCCATAATGTTATACCTGATCAGTGTATATATATATATATATATATATATATATATATATATATATATATATATATATATATATATATATATACAGGAGTGCAGAATTATTAGGCAAATGAGTATTTTGACCACATCATCCTCGTTATGCATGTTGTCTTACTCCAAGCTGTATAGGCTGGAAAGCCTACTACCAATTAAGCATATTAGGTGATGTGCATCTCTGTAATGAGAAGGGGTGTGGTCTAATGACATCAACACCCTATATCAGGTGTGCATAATTATTAGGCAACTTCCTTTCCTTTGGCAAAATGGGTCAAAAGAAGGACTTGACAGGCTCAGAAAAGTCAAAAATAGTGAGATATATTGCAGAGGATGCAGCAGTCTTAAAATAGCCAAGCTTCTGAGCGTGATCATCGAACAATCAAGCGTTTCATTCAAAATAGTCGACAGGGTCGCAAGAAGCGTGTGGAAAACCAAGGCGCAAAATAACTGCCCGTGAACTGAGAAAAGTCAAGCGTGCAGCTGCCAAGATGCCACTTGCCACCAGTTTGGCCATATTTCAGAGCTGCAACATCACTGGGTGCCCAAAAGCACAAGGTGTGCAATACTCAGAGACATGGCCAAGGTAAGAAAGGCAGAAAGTCGACCACCACTGAACAAGACACACAAGCTGAAACGTCAAGACTGGGCCAAGAAATATCTCAAGACTGATTTTTCTAAGGTTTTATGGACTGATGAAATGAGAGTGAGTCTTGATGGGCCAGATGGATGGGCCCGTGGCTGGATTGGTAAAGGGCAGAGAGCTCCAGTCCGACTCAGGCGCCAGCAAGGTGGAGGTGGAGTACTGGTTTGGGCTGGTATCATCAAAGATGAGCTTGTGGGGCCTTTTCGGGTTGAGGATGGAGTCAAGCTGAACTCCCAGTCCTACTGCCAGTTTCTGGAAGACACCTTCTTCAAGCAGTGGTACAGGAAGAAGTCTGCATCCTTCAAGAAAAACATGATTTTCATGCAGGACAATGCTCCATCACACACGCCCAAGTACTCCACAGCGTGGCTGGCAAGAAAGGGTATAAAAGAAGAAAATCTAATGATATGGCCTCCTTGTTCACCTGATCTGAACCCCATTGAGAACCTGTGGTCCATCATCAAATGTGCGATTTACAAGGAGGGAAAACAGTACACCTCTCTGAACAGTGTCTGGGAGGCTGTGGTTGCTGCTGCACGCAATGTTGATGGTGAACAGATCAAAACACTGACAGAATCCATGGATGGCAGGCTTTTGAGTGTCCTTGCAAAGAAAGGTGGCTATATTGATCACTGATTTGTTTTTGTTTGGTTTTGAATGTCAGACATGTATATTTGTGAATGTTGAGATGTTATATTGGTTTCACTGGTAAAAATAAATAATTGAAATGGGTATGAATTTGTTTTTTGTTAAGTTGCCTAATAATTATGCACAGTAATAGTCACCTGCACACACAGATATCCCCCTAAAATAGCTAAAACTAAAAACTACTTCCAAAAATATTCAGCTTTGATATTAATGAGTTTTTTGTGTTCATTGAGAACATGGTTGTTGTTCAAATTAAATCCTCAAATAGAATTAATCCTCAAAAATACAACTTTTAATTCTGCACTCCCTGTATATTGACAAATGTATTGAAACCCCCGAGCTTTCCTCCCATGTGTGGTTCCTCCCTGTGCACAAATCCAGCTCCATTAAGATCTGCTTTCCACTCTTTATAGTGAAAGATCTCCTGCTATAAAGCTCTGATCTCATTCCTACTGAACATCTTTGGGATGAATGTGAACACTGACAGACCTCCTCACCTTCTCACCCCTTGTAGTTGATGATCAGAAATGTTCACAAGTACACTCCAAAATATAGTGGAACATCTTCCCAGAAGAATGGAGGGAATTATGGAAGCAAACGGGAACCAAATGTGGAACATTCTACTTTTATTCACAATTTGTTCTTTTTATCTCGCAATTGTGACTTTATTTCTTGTAATTCTGACATGTTTCATCTCCTCCAAAGCTGACTGTCAGACATAGAGGACTATTTTAGGTGTGGTTTCACGAACCATGAGATCTTGTTACTGTTATAATTGCATGATATCAAACTAAACCTCACATTCAAAAAGCACAATCAAGAGTCTATCAAGAGCATCCTGAGCTGCTGCATCACTTCCTGGTTTGGGAATTGCACCGCATCGAATCACGAGACCCTGCAGCAGATAATGAGGACAGTAATTAATTTGGAGTGTAATTAATATTAATATCAACAGTCTGTTATAATGGCTCAGGACCACAGTATGCATTTAATCCCCTTCACTGCACCTTATTAATAATGAACCTGTAATGAATGTAATGTTGAGGTTGAGGAGTGAAAAAGAAAAACAAGCGAATGGATGATGATGT
Organism: Silurus meridionalis; assembly: GCF_014805685.1. Classification (NCBI taxonomy): domain Eukaryota; kingdom Metazoa; phylum Chordata; class Actinopteri; order Siluriformes; family Siluridae; genus Silurus; species Silurus meridionalis. Next base: position 28,149,939 of record NC_060896.1, read on the forward strand.
TGATCAGTACAGTCAGGTGTGTATGGTTACACTGAGACACGGAGCAGGCCACAAAGCTGCCACTGCAGCAGCCTTTTTCTCATTAGCACCACGCCGAGCCGAGCTAATAGCGAACTGCATTCACAAATTACTGACTACTGCTCCGACAGGAGACACAAACGCTGCTGAGGGAACCACTGCTTTAATGGAGCTGGAGGTATAAAGAATATGAGTTGGCTGTTACAGCTTTATCTTTTTGTCTTTAGTGAGACATACACACACACACACACAAGTATTGCCCTCAGCCTTGTATATATACCTTAAGCCTGTATACAACCCCATCAACCTGTACACAGCCATCAGACCTAAACATGCCCCCTTAGCTCTGTACATGCCCCTCAAACCCCCAAACCTGGACACACCCCTTGGACATGAACATGCCCCCCACCTGTGTAAATGCCTCTCAACCCTAAATTGTGAACATGCCCCATCTCACACAAACTATACATTTCCCTTGTCCCTGTACTTGTCCCTCACCCCGATACATGCCCCTTTAACTATGTACACCCCCACCCCTGAGTGGTGCATATGCCCCCTTAGTCCTGTGCATGCCCCTTTAACCTATATATGCCCCTCAACCCAGGAAACACCCCTCCATCCTGTACACACCCCTCTGTCATGAACATGCCTTCTCAGACATGTACATGGATCTCAACCCACCCATCAACCCTGTACATGACCCTCAGAAAAGATGTTGAAAGTTTCGTCCTGCAGATGGTTTATTAGTGTGATCCTTTCCCCAAAATTGCCAACTTTTCTCAGTTCACTTATTCAGTTCTATGTTAATGTGAATTCTTACAAATTCTGCCCGTGTAGCCCATTAAAAAAAAAAAAACAATCTGCATGTGGTAGATAAGATCTTCTCATCTATGAATAAAAGCGATGAACAAGTGCATTCACCTTCTCCTGAACTGCATCACTGGAGCATTTCAAAAGAACCAGAACTCCTCATGTGCTTCTGTTCACAAGTCGAAAACTATTCGAAGCCCACGCTGCTGAATTGGTAAGACAGAAGCATGATTGCTGTTATCACAACCGCGTGGTGCTGAGTGACGGCGCTGCCTTTATCGCCGAAACACCTGCCTCACACTGAAAAGGTCCTTTTGTCTTCCCTGTGATTCATCTTTGTCTCAGTTCAGCTCCCAGTCGAGGAGACATGCCTCATCACAGATACGTTCTCTCCACTGTGATTCATTACACACACATTCGATAGCAGACCCTCTGTAGATAACCCATCAGTGTGTGATCTTAATGTGTGATGTTCTCCAAGGTCCAAGGATTAATGCTCCGAGTACATGACCTCTTACTTCAGACGTCATCCTGCATGTCAGCATAGCGACATAGGTGATCTAGGGAAAGAATGTGAACACTGACTGCACCCCAGGAGCCTCCTTACCTTCTCACCTACATCAGTACCTGACTTTACTAACACCCTTGTAGGTGAATGAATCTCTGCAAATTTCCACAAAATCTTCTCAGAAGACTGGATGTGGAAATAGAGACAAAATGAGGAATTGGATGTTCAAAAAGAATCTTGTGCTTAGATATCCATATTGTATGTCTAAATAATGTAGTGTGTAAAGAGATGATTTTATACTTTGTGAGCCTTGACCAATCAGAGATGGAGACATTTCTGCATATGATAGTTGCAGTATTCAGTGTATGACTGCTGTTATAATACGTATGAAGCTCTGTTAATAGTGCATCTACAGATCATATTTTTATATGAATGAGCTCAACGCTGTTAAAACAGTGGAGATGGTAATATGCTTCAAGAGAACCAAGCCCCATACTGTGTGACTACACAGTCGACACTCTCGACTTCTTCTGCTTCATCATCTCTCAGGACCTCAAGTGGGATCTGAACATCAGCTCTCTGATTAAAAAAGCACACCAGAGGTTTACAATCCTGCGAAAAATAAAAAAGTTCAGCTTACCAAAGATGGTTCACTCACTCTTCCTAATTAAAAACAATTAGCAACATCTCTCTCTTATCCATCCTAACCTTCACTACATCTCTCCCTTCTCTGTAGCTTCCTGTACTCCTTCATCTCTTCCCAACCCTGACTTCCTCTCTGCCCTTAGACTCTGCCACTAACTCTTTCCTCTCCTCTCTTTCCTCTATCTTAGACCCCCTCTGCCCCTGACCACTAAACTCACAGAGACTTCTTGTCCCGCCCTCTGACTGTCAGAAGCCGCAATCGGCGAGAACTTAGATCAGCAGAGAGGAGGTTGCAAAAAATCGCAATTCAACGCAGACCTCGCATTTTTCCGTGCACTCTTGATCAAATTTTCTTTGGCTGTGACTTCTGCTGAGACTACCTTCTACGAGGAAAAGTTTGAGGCCTCTGCAACAGGATCCTCGTAAGCTCCACAACATCACATTTTCACTTCTGAACCCCTCCCTGCTCCACCTGCTCCATCTTTCCTGACTGCTGAGGACTTCGCCTCCTACTATAATAAGAAGATTGAGGAAATCTTCCAGACCTTCACTCCCCCCCCGACTCTGACTACACTACATAGCCAGGAATCTCCTACTCCTTTGTGGTCAAGCTTCTCAACCATAGCAGAAGATGAGATACTGCAAATCATGCAATCTTGCAATCCCACCACCCACCCTCTGTATCCATTCCCTGTAACTACACTTTAGACCATCTCACAAGAACTCCTGCTATTAATTTTCACAATCATCAACGGGTACTTAACATCTGGTCATGTGCCAACTACCATCAAGCAAGCGAGAGTTATTCCTATCTTGTAAAAAAACCTGCTGTGGACCTATCAGATATCAACAACTACAGACCAGAATTACTTCACTCCTTTCTTTCAAAAGTTTTGGAATGCACTGTTTTTAACCAACTGTCTGTCTGTCTCTCACAAAACAACCTCCATGATCCGAACCAGTCTGGCTTCCACGTGGCACATTCCATAGAGATGGCCTTTCTGACTGTCTCTGAAAAATCACATGCTGCTCGATCAGCCAGCTGTCATCTGTACTCATCTTTCTCAACCTTTCAGCAGTATTCAACACAATCGACCATACCTTGTTTACCCTCAGGAGCCTCAGGATTTGTGGAGCAGCATGGGACTGGTTTGCTTCCTACTTGAAAGGTTGCTCATACCAGGTAACATGGAGGGGGTCCACATCTGACCCATGCAGACTCTCCACTGGTGTCCCACAAACCTCAGTACTTGGTCATTTTCTCCCTCTAAAGTCATATCCTCACATGGATTTTCTTACCACTGCTATGCTGATGACACTCAACTCAACCTTTGTAAATATTGACAATCAATCTTCTCCTCACATGTTGCTAATGCTTCTTGTTTTTGTTGATTTCTTCTCTACTACATGTGAAGGATTCAATCATTTCTGTCCACACAGGCTGCCCAGGTGCTTGTTCAGGCTCTTGTGATTTTGAGACTGGACTACTGCAGCTCTCTGCTGGCAGGTCTTCTTCTAAATGTTATTTGTCCAACGGAAATGACTGACCCTGACTGTCCCTGACTATCTTCAAGCGATGGTTAAAGACCTTCCCCTTCCTGAAACACTTAAACTAACACTTTCCAAGTTTGCTTCGTTCAAGAAAAAAACTCTCAACAGAGTTGTAGGCTGATGTATCTTAAGTTTAGGGTAGCAGTGTAGATTTATTCATTGATAAATACTCAAAACACTTTTTTACATACCTCTGGACACTTCACAAATGTAAAGGTCACTGCCACACCTTCATCTTTGAGTCCATACTGTGCTCCCCGTCACCATCTGGTACACTGCTACAACTGCTAAAAACAAAAGCAGACTGCGGCGTGTTATTCAGTCTGCTGAGAAAGTGATTGGAAGCAATCTTCCACCTCTACAGGACCTGTACACCTCCAGGACCCTGAAGCAGGAAAGTCGGATTGGGGCTGACCACTCTCACCCTTGACATTAACATTTTGAATCACTCTTCTCTGGCAGGAGGCTGCAGTCAATCAGAACTCAAACCTCATGCCACAAAAACAACTTCTTCCCATCTGCAACAACCTCATCAATAATACCAAGGAGCCACCATCATCTCTGACCTGCTTCCATTAACACTAACATTACAGTAACATAAACCCCACACTGTTCATTTCATGTGTTACATTAACGCAATCAACAAGGACCACTATGATGCAACCCTAGATGATAGATAGATAGATAGATAGATAGATAGATAGATAGATAGATAGATAGATAGATAGATAGATAGATAGATAGATAGTACACAAATATAATATTGCAAATTTTATATATCTACAGTTTAATCAGAGAATTGCTCAGAAATCCCATAGTTCCTATTTTATCCCTTTAATCCACACTCCTGTTCTCCATCCCACTTCCTCTGTGCTCAGGAAATGGGTATGATGAAGAAAAGAGGAGAAGATTAGAGTGAATCAGTGCTGAGGAGTGGCTCCGACTCACACTATGGAGGTGAAGTAATGTGCTCATTATCAGCCGAGGCATCTCCACCTCTGCTCTATGACTTTCATCAGTCTGTACTTTACAACATTGAAACAAGGTGTTGGCAAGGAGAAGTGTGTGGCTGACGGACTGAAATCTGAGATAGAGCTGATGATGTGGGGAGATTTAAGCACAGAGAGTTACTGAGCTAAACTCTTTCATTGATCTTCTTCATTCATCTTTTTATACACAACCCAAGCACACAAGCAGGGTCTGAAATCATATACATTTGGACTCCAGTCCAGAGATACATGATATCATTTTTTCAATATAATTATTCTGTGGCTTTAATAATGTACAGTATATAAATCTCTTTTTAAACCTTTACCTTTGGATTTAAACAGATAGTCCATATTTGGATATTTATGATCATGAACCTGGTCAGTGTGAATAGTGAATTGTGATTGGATGGATGTTCAGGGAGTTGAATATGGTGATTTTCATAAACAGGTTGAGGAACAAAAAAAGCGTTTCGATGAGAAAAAGAACCAAAAAGCATCAGAACTGAACTCCAACAGCTTCATTATTAGCAGATACAAAGCACAGCCTGGTGATTCACATATACTTTCTTCTCTATCTTGCCTCGAAAGCTAGGAAGCAGTGATAGCTCAATAGTTAAGGATCTGGGTAACTAATCAGAAGGTCGGGGGTTAAAGCCGATGCACTCCCAAGCTGCTACCACTTGGCCATTGAGTGAGGTCCTTAAGACCTGCAACACCCACTGAACCCTGGATTGTAACTGAGGCATCATAAGATTCAGCGATTCTCATTGGTGCATCTGCATAAAAGTTAACCATGTGATGCATTGATATAAAAAGTGCATTTGCATCGCAATCATGTGAATAAAAGATATTTATTTATATGTAGGGAGTGAAATTAAAGATTATATTAATGTACAACAACTTTAAATAAGATCTGCAGATAAAACAGTAAGAATATTGAACAGAGAGAGAAGAGTCTGTGCAGGAGTTGTGAGAGTGTAGAGAGAGAGATGAACCTCCCTGACCTTCATTAAACCAAGTGTTGTGATCTCACGAGCTCCTTTCAGGGTTCTAACTGCAGTGGTGATAAACCGATTGGCAGAACAAAGACAAGAACCCACAAACAAGTGCGCAGTAAGAACAGTGAAGCTAGCATATCACACAACACAGGCTACATACAGTATATTTAATTATTAGAAGATGTGCTGTACTTTAATGATTTAGAAAGTCCTTGATGATTTGCTGTCTGTCTGAACCAAAACATTAAAGCGAACTATGTATATTTATATATATATGCTTAATGACTTAATTAATTAATAATGCAAACACTGCATTTCAGAACAGCTACAGATATTCAATAAACATTTCCAGAATAACTCTATTCATGACTCTGTTTCAGCTGAATAGGAATGTTTGCATAAAACTCAGTGGTGTTTAATTACACAACTGTTGCTGGTTCCATTAAAAGTACAATGCTACCTAATTGTGGCAGTTAGCATAACAGCCTGCTTACTAGCATTTAATAGGATAATAGCGTAACAATGATTTCCCCAGTAGAACAGCGTGTACTGATGACCACCAGCTCCTCCAGGCTATTAGAATAGACGAAAATAAAAATGGCTGTATTTACTGCTGCAATGTTTTATTGCTTAGGAGACTTAATAATCCTGCTTCAGTTTTATAAGGTCATACCGACAAAATCAGCAACTCTAAATCCCGACCAGGCTCTTTATCAGATCTAATAAAAGACTGTCCAGTCTGTGGTGGGATTTAAAATTCTCTGATGTAATTTCATTTCACAGTAGAAATTATTTGCCTGAAATGACAGAATAGGAACAAACATCCTGAAGAGGAAAAACAAATCAGCACATTTTTATGCATTGTGTACAGTTAATTCCCCAAACCAGTCTATCAGACTGTGAGCGAGTCTCCAGATCTTCAGCCTTCAGATCTGATGTTCAAAAACAGATGTCTGTATCAGGTTCATCTGAGTTTTGTGCATTTATTTGACTGAATGTTTGTATTTCTAATAAATTTAAAGCATCTTTCATGCAATCATCATGCATTATTATTATTATTATTATTATTATTATTATTGCTACTACTATTATTATTATTGTTATTATTATTGTTGTTGTTGTACTGTAGGTATGGGGAACATGTAATATCGATGCTTCCCGAACTAATGGTACATTCATTATTATATTTATATTTTTATACTATATTTTCCAGCAGTCACTGCATCCTGAAACTACCTGGTCATACACCAACCAGGAATCATTTTATGACCACTGATCAGCCATAACATTATGACCACCTGCTTAATATTGTGTTGGTTCCCCTTTTGTTGCTAAAACAGTCGTGACTCATCGATCATTACCAGCATGAACTTCTTCAGCAGTTTGAGCTACAGGAGCTCGTCTGTTGGATCGAACCACACAGACCAGCTTTCGCTCCTCACGTGCATCAATGATCCTCGTCCCCCATGACCCTGTCACTGGTTCAGACCAGGAACATCCCACAAGAGCTGCAGTTTTGGAGACGCTCTGACCCAGTCATCTAGACGTCACAATATGTCACTCAAATCCTTATGGTCACACATTTTTTCTGCTTCTAACATCAACTTTGAAGAAAAAATGTTCACTTGCTGCCTAATAAATAAATCCACCCACTAACAGGTGCCATGATGATCATCAGTGTTCTTCACTTCACCACTCAGAATGTTCTAATGTAATAATGTGATGTCTGTTTGGTGTATCAGCCATATTAGATTTATTTTTATACATTACTATGTGCACTATTGGTTAGATGCTAACTGTTAGTTGAATCTAATCTAATTGAAACAATTCTAATCTAAAATAAAACAACAGTTTTGGAATAAACAGTTGTAAAAATTTCTACTACATTTGATTTGTCACAAACACAGTAATATAGAGAATAGAACTTGCAGTGAAATGTAAAAAGGTTTGCTTTTAAAATCAGAAATTCAGCAAATGAGACAATGAACAAAGCATTCAGGCAGAATTCCACCAAAAAATCCACTCAGGTTCTGGAAACTACTCAAAGACAACAAGAGAACCAAAAGTTCATCCTACTGCTTCTTTCTCATTTGTCTTAAAGCACTTAGTACCTGCTCCATGTAGCAACTTTTTTTTTTCCTTCTTAATCTTCTAGCACGTGGTCGTGAGTAAAACTGATCCACCTTTCCGAGACCCATCTTACTGTTTCCTAAGCTCATGAATTTCACTACTGACTTTATCTCACTCGCAGACGCTGTTTAAATCAGCATATTGATTTGCGTTGCTAGAGTTCCCAAATCAAACGGAGTGTGTCGGTAATCCCTTATCTTAATGTACTCTCAGGGAGGCAGGCTCAAGGTCAAACAACCCCCAGAAGATGGTAGATTTAAAGATTTAGAAATGGGATTAAAGGCTGAAGCTTTAGGACACAGTGTGTGAGGAAAGAATAGGTGTGAGGTTACATTAATTTGTATTGGGTTTTTCTTTTTTTCTTGCCTCTTATTAATAACTGTGTGTACACTAGAGTTCACATATTACTTTTCAGATCATACAGAAAAGGTGTGTTTGGGTCCATCAAGGTTCTACACTATGATCTAATCTGTTCTTTCTGAGGTAATATTTGAAGCTCAGCTTTTCTGATCACTTCCAGTTGAAGATGATTTAGAGATTGGGCTTTCACAGGTGCATCAACCCAGCGGATTTTCTGTGTGTTTTTTCCCATATGATGGATCTGGAGAGCAGGAGATAAAGCTCAGCGTATTGGGTCTGTAGCTATGAAGTCCATCAACAGGGTTTGAGTGCTAATTTTATTTCCAGTGGCATTAACTTTGCCCGGTGCAGTAGTGTAGCTCAACTCCACAGTGGAAATTAAAAAAAGGATCAAATTGAGTGACTAAAAGGTCAAGTGACAATATTAAAACCTTGCAACCTGGTTTTAGCAGTGAATAATGAATAATAGAGTGAATAAAGCCACCCCACATATTGCTCAGATGAATATTGTCTTCTGGAAACACCAATCTGAGAAAAGCCAGTCTCAGAGTTTCCTCCCGGGCTACTGTAGGGCTGTTTTTTGATTTTTAATTGATTGCAGTCAGAAGCATCTTAATGGTGGAACCATCTACAGTAATCTGTGGTAATTTGGTCTGCTTGTTGTCTATATGGAGAACATCTTCAGGAACAAGTGGTTTTCAATAGAGAAGAACTCCGTCCAGAAGAGATGTACTTTAGATGTGCGAGTTAATGAATGCAAGAGGTAGGAAAAGAATAGTAAAAAAAAAAATGGAGAAGAGAAGAGAAGAGAAGAGAAGAGAAGAAGAGAAGAGAAGAGAAGAGAAGAGAAGAATGGATCTTAGCCTAATGGTGAACAATGGTGTAATCAGGACCCTGCAGTCTGATTGTTTGAGAGGCACGTGTCCAACTGAAACTCTCCACAGTATCACAGCATCAATCCAGCAGCAGGTGGTACATGTGCAACATTCAGGGGTAGATTCACATTCAAGAGTCGATTCTGACATCCTTCTGATATGTAATATTTGATCAGTGACTTGAGCGAAAACATTTAAAACCATATTGCAATCTATGAACCCTCAATGTGGGTGTGGCTTAATTTTTATTTCCATTTACTGTATGATATTTTGGAAAACTCCCTTATCCATAACAACTTACATTTATCTCATGCATACAACAGAGTAGCTATTGGGATAAGGGCCTTGTTTAGGGGCCCAGGAGTAGCAGCTTGATGTGACTGGGATTTAAACTTATAACCAAAGTCCAAATCCTTAAACACTAAGCCACCACTTCCCCAGATACTAAATTCATCCACCTCTGTTATATCAGTACATATTTAAAATAAAAAATCAGACTATGTGCAAAAGTAGAAAGGTAGATATTCAAGCCAGACATGAACCATGACGCATGACTCAGTAGCTCAGAGGAACCTGGTTGCTACAGTCACAAAAATATATAATATGGAAAAAAATAAAAGACATCTTGAGAATGTCGGAGCCGAAGGATTTGAACTGATTTCCTCCTGGACGATGTTAAATGAAATCTCTCGCTCTCTTGCTAGCAGATTAGCCTTCCATTTTAAATCCCATCTCCCTTTTAGTTCGGCACAATGTGCACATCTCAGCCATTCTTAATAACAGGCTTCCACTCTGCCACTTTCAAAGTTTTGCAACATCCATTAAACCTTTCAACTGCATAAAAAGTCTTTTGTACTCTTCTGGGAAGATTTTCCACTAGATTTCGTGGAGATTCATTCAGCCTCAAGCCACAGCGTTCACATTTATTCCTTTAAGCTAAATGAGCAAATATCTCCAAAATCTGGAACATCTCCCCAGAATAGTGGCGGTTATTATAACAGTAAATGAGGACGAAATGTGGAATGGGATGTCCAAAAACAAGTAAATATGGTCAGGTGTCAACAAACCTTTGGTAAAATTGTGTATATTTGGCCTGTTAAAAAAAAAAAAAATGCTTCATGATTGAATTCTTAATTGTGATTGGTCAGAAGTTGATTCATTTTCTTTTACGTTTTTTCCTAAGGAGATGATTATGTATTGTGATATAAAGAGAATGATTCTCAATTGTTAATGGAAGTTAACATCAAAGTAAAGCTGTAAAATCAAAGGTGTTTAATTTGGTTGGTGCTCTACAGCAGGAGATCTTCCACAAACCTCCAACCCATGGAAAACAGATCTTCATGGAGCTGACTTTGTGTACAGGGGCATCATCATGCTGGAGCAGGTTTCTCGTCTCCTAGTTCAGGTGAAGGGAAAATTTCATGCTGCTGCAAGACAGTTGTGTGTCTCCAACATTTTAAGGAAGAACCACATGTATATCTGAGAAAGTCATACTTGTGTCCATATGGTGTACCTGTATGTTTCAGGGTATATAAATTTGAATATATAATATTGTTGTATTTTTGTTTTGAGATTAATTGTAGACGCCTGAAGTGCAGTCATCGTTTCAATTCATTCGAGGGACATAAAAAAACGTTCTCCCGGGAAATGATCTCATAAACACATTTTACTAGGAAATCTGTAAATAATTTCTGTGTGTAATTAAAGTTTGACCTCGGGATAAAAAGCTCAGGTTCCCGAAACGAAATAATAATAATTTTTTATTTTATTAGTATCTTTAAAAGTTACATCTCAGAGTATTTTCCAAGTATAAAAAAAAGAAAATGTAAAGAAATCCTTAATAATAGTAATAATAAATAAATATCAAATACTTTTACTAATAATAATAAAATAATTTAATAACATAAACTTCAAAGATACATCACAAAAAAAAAAAAAAATCGCACGAAAGATATTTTGAAAAAGTAGATTTAATAAAACTAAAAGATTTTAATCTCATTGGAGAGAGAAAGAGAAAAAGTTCCTTCGAGAACATTCCTAACCCGACATCTGAATGAAGACCAAGGAGCTTTCAAAACAACTTCTGGAAACATATCAATCGGGTTTATTCAAAAAAAAAGAAGAAGAATACGGAAGAACTTCGCCGCCTAAACAGAACGTCCACGTAAAGCAGTTATTTTGTCTTCTATTGTAAGATGTTGCTTTAATTTCCTGATTGAGGCAGAGACGCGTTCATCGTGTCAGGCTGCTGTGATCCTCGTGGCCTCGCTGTCGGATACATTGTGTTTCAATGCATGAAGTCTGGGTAAAGTGACAGCTCTTTTATTTATTCTTTTATTCTTATTATTCCTCGATTTGTGCAGGAGATGGACGTAGGAGTTTCTCTACATGGGCAGGTGTGTGTGAGGCTGCTGTACACTTTCATCTGTAGAACTCTTTTTCTGGTTTGACCTTCATATGGCCATAAGATAGCAATAAATCCCTCATTTCCTTCACAGTTAAATAAAAAAGATCTTTTTTTTTACTTCTTTGAAAGCCATGACCGGGTCTCAGAGAAGATAATAAAGCACAGTAAATGAGATTAAATGCATCACTTTGTCTCACAATAGTGTTGCATGTGATCTTCTTACCTATAATACACACACACACACACACACACACACACACACACAGTGTTATTATTTTTGTCAGGACTTTCCACCTCTGATGTGGTCTATTTTATATTATTTCTGTCTTTTCCGGTCCTTACAAAAGGCTAAAAACTTTCCTAGAGACAAGAACACATATATATCTGAGCTAATTCATCTCATTTTATTCAATCTCACCTCCAATTTTATACATTTAGGAGAAATAAGGCACCAGAAAAGAGTTTCTTTTTGCAGCCAAGTAGGCAGTCAGGAGGCTTATTCAACATCCGATTGAAATTCCAGCAATGAGACGTTATCAAGGCCAAATTCACTTTCCTCAATGTACATGGATGATGCTAATTGCCTGGGAGTGTGGGTGTGTGTGTGTGTGTGTGTGTGTGTGTGAAGTCAAGTCAAGAAACTTTATTGTAATTTCAACCATATAAATGCTATAGCTCTGTGTGTGTGTGTGTGTGTGTGTGTGTGTGTGTGTGTGTGTGTGTGTGTGTGTGTGTGTGTGTTTGAAGACAAGCATATTTTGAACCAGGAACACTAATGCGCCTAATGCATTTCAATGTGATGTCTCATATATTTATAACATATTTTAAAATTTTTTTAATTGCCGTCACGGAATTCAGTCACATGATTAAAAATCCATGCCGAAGGGGAATCAACAATGCCAAGTGCTGTTTGTTTTTACGCGTGAGACTGCACGCTGCACAGAGAGCGCTATATGTATTATTTATCATTTATTAATGATATAATTATATTTAATAATAAATATATTCATATTTATTTCATTTAGCACATTTTTGTGATTTAGCAGTGTTTTTTTATTTGTTTGTTTATTTCTGTAATAAAATTCAGTACTGTTTTAAATGGAATGTTATGTTTGTTTTTATCCAGTATCCATTTTTTTAAATATTCGTTGTTTAATCGCTAATCAGCCAGATCAACCTAGCTACCGGGATCGGTAAAATAAAAAAACTCAGTCAACCTCTAGTTATTAACGTACCCTAATTATTTGTTAGATTCACCCACCAACCACATGCATAATAAATAAATGTTTTGATTTCAATAGCAATAAATATGAAAGAAATGTTATGATAGTAATAACGCTCTTTTAATAGGTGATGTATCTGTTGAAAAGTGACGTTCACGTGTCCGTACGGTGCAGAATTAAATAATAAACTAATCTAGAATAGCACTGGAATCTAGGAAGCAAAATAAATATATTTAAAATCATAATAAAATCTCCACAATAACACTGCAGGTCACTCAGGCTTATTTCTTTCTCCCCATTAAAAAAACAGGGGGAAAGGAAAAAAAATCAATGGCTTCTGACCAATCAGCATCCAGAATTCAGCAGCACTGTGGTGTATAATGCTTGACATACAGCATGACCTTCCCATTTCAGTGAATAGAAAATTCCTAAGTGCTGTGATTTAATTTCCTGCTGATAAAAAGGTTTCCCAAAGCTGAGCCCCATACAGTACACACAGTGCGAGTGTGTGAAAGCGTATTGAAAGTGTGTACGAGACTAAATGTCAAAATCTGACCTCAGTGCAGCCTATGTTTAATCCAAATGTACTAAATATTATGACTTTTTTTGTATTGCTTTCAGGCATCGAAACGTTCATGCTGTGCCTTTACTCCACAGTTACAGCTTCCCCTTGACTGACACAAAACATGCTTTTCACATTAAGCAGCGTGACCACACAGTGTGAAATCCTTTAGACCTTTACGGGAAATTCAATGTTCATGTGATCTGGTCTTAAGGAAAAAACCTGTTGCCTTAAAAAGTCTGTGTTGTGTTTAGTGTGCAGAATTTTCGTGTTGGTGAATTTTTTTTAGTGGAGGAAGACGCTGGCTAAAAATAAACACATGCACTCAGACAGACAGAAAGACAAACAGAAAGACAGACATGTGCATCCAGACATTAAACTAATTCACCTCTTAGTACCATCATTATGACGCCGTGTCTACAGAAAACATCAGTATTATAGAGAAGTGCAGTAGATCAGAGCTGCATCACACACAGGATCTCATACAGTCAGAATGAAGATCATCACTAAAGCAAGAAACCCAATGAACACAATTCAACACGTCTCCTTTCACTGGAGCCACAACTGCACCTCCACTCCACGTACATCATCTCCAGCAGAAGCACCGATATTCAGCTTATCACACACACACACACACACACACACACACACACACACACACACACACACACGCACACACACACCTCCACATACATCATCTCCAGCAGAAGCATTGATATTCACCTCATCACATCACCCCTGGTTTTCATGCATTTTGTGCATTTTTTCTTTTTTAAGCTTTTAAAGACTTAAATGTGTGTTTTTGTGCAAAATTTGTGTTTTTAGTTAATGAAAAAGCTTAAAAACAGTTTTGAACTGTTTGGCCGACCTTTCCTTAAGATGTCCCTTAATAGTCCTTTTTGTAAATGTCCTTGTAAGTGTTTCTGCGACCGAACCAATCAGATCGCTCTGACTAGTGCGCTTTCTGACCATCCAATCAAAGGAGGTGAAAATGGCTGCGTGTTCTGGCGCCCGCAAGAAGGACTCGGAGTGACCAAATCGCTGTCTGATTGATTAAAGCAACATCTTCAAGCAACATGGAGTTTATAGGGGGAAAAGTTAGCAGGTGCTCACTGTGGACTGTTCTGCTCTGGACTTCCAGCAGAACATAATGTAGAAAAGAATAATGAAAAGAATAAACTATTTGGAGAAATTTATGTATAAAATTTACATATTCTTTAGCAAAAGAAAGTCAGGGATTCTAATTCTGGCTCACCCTTGGCAGATTAGCGTCTAATCTGGGTTAACTGACACCAATTCCAAGACTTTTATCTTTGGGACCATGGAGTTTTCATATAGTATCAAATTCAAAAAGACGAAATGTAACCAATGCATTCTAATTAACTCCTGATTATAATGACTGGCCAATCAGGAGCTTCTATAAAAACATCATTTTCTGAAATTAAAGTGGGATATGCAAAACCTTTAATGCAGTAAAATTATAATACAATAAATTGAAACTGAAAGAAATAATTTTTAATTGATTTTGTTTTTAAACTTATGAACAATATGATTTTAAAACAAATCTTTCTAAATCTCTACTTTTATTTTCTTGAGGTCAGTTATGAGTCTCATGTTCTTCAGAGTGTGTGTGTGTGTGTGTGTGTGTGTAAGAGAGAAAGAGCTCTGTATGCAATAATTAACAGAGCAGGCAGAAGTTTCACAGGAAGTTTAATTACAAAAATACCTGAAAGTCGTCAAAAATAAAGTTTATTACTGTATTTACATGTAATCATGTGAATTTTTCACACACACACACACACACACACACACACACACACACACACACACACACACACGCTGTTGCATTGCTATAGCGTCTCTCTGAGTGATTTTCTCCCCTCCCTTTTCACCCGTGACATTTTCTCGGCGTACGTCACGCCCCAGCACGCAGCTCTCCTCACCAAAGACAAACTCCGACACTGGCACTAAATAATAATGGAATGAAATCAATTTCGAGAACAAATAAAAGTCCATGACAGGTTTCAGCATGGAGGAATCCTTCCGGAAATAACAAGAGGTGTAAAAAAAGAAAAGAAAAGAAATAAAAGTATAAAAAAGATTTGCATGGTGATTTCCCTCATTTCTAGTAATTTGTAAAAATGTTTTAATTAATTATTTACTACAGAGTTTAAGACAAAATGCTGTAAATGTGTACATTCGATTGCTACTAGGAATGTTAGCATGCTAAAGAGCTGTGACCTTTCACCCTGATGCACTGTGACACCTCCAAATTCCAAAGTCTCCTTTCACTGTAGCCACAGCTGCACCACCTGCATTCATCATCTCAAGCAGAAGCATCGATATTAATCTTTGTGACAATACTCACTGAATAGAATTGAATTGATTTGAATGAAGTATGTTTCTATTAGGTGGAGGTGTGACGTATCTCAGGTGTTATTGGCTGTTGCCTGATCACTCTGACTTCAACATCAAATCACGGCCACTTTGTAAGGCTTCATAGTGAAGTGGTGGCTCAGCGATTAAGAGGTTAAGCTGTTAGACTTCTGATTTAAAGGCCATGAGTACACATCTCACCCAATCAGCCACTAGTAGGTCTGAGCAAGACCCTTACTTGCTCAATTCTATAAATTAGATAGTAAGCTGCTCCAAATGAGGACGTCTACAAAATCTATTAATCAGTGCTTTTTAAGAATTAGAGACTGATGAGTACAAATTAAGTGTTACAGTCCCAAAATATCAGAGAGTGATAGATATTTGTTTGTTTGTTTGTTTGTTTGTTTGTTTTCTGCAATGGGCATTAAAACTTGATTAGTCAACACCTATTTTCACACGTATCAAAAAAAGTCACAAGCAGTGTTGGGCAATAACGTGTTACTGTAACGCGTTACTTATGACAGTAACTAATACTGTAACGCGTTATTTTTTAAATAAAGTAACTCTGTTAGCGTATGGTTCGTTACCGTTACTTTTATAAATGAATTAATTTGGGGTGAAGTGTAGACTACAGTCTGACCTGTTTACAGCAGAGACGCATTGTAGGATTGGTGGATGAACCACTGTAAACATGAAGAAGACGCACTGTGGGCATGTATCCGTTTATTCAGGTCTGTGCGGCAGTAATGGCGAGTCGAGGCGAGAGCAAGACGAGTTTCTCAAAGTGGAAATATGATCATTATTTCACTTTAGTTGAGCATAAAGACAAAAACTTTTTAGTCTAATGTAAGCTGTGTCTTTCTGGTTCGAATGTCGTATCTACTGCGATAAACAGCAACTCCAATCTGTCGAAGCTCCTCCAGAAACTCCACGCCTCGACGAAGCTAGAAGCTATGCGCTAAGTTCTGTTCTACATTGTTGATAGTTTTCATACTTCAGCTGTGAAAGGAACATATTTAAGAGCTCAACACAACAGTTTTTATGATGCAGAAGCCACTTTAGTTTTTAATTCTGAATATATTATTCAGCTTGTTTTGTTATTTATTTCAGAAATCCTTGTGATATATTCAGTTACTTTTTGAATAAAATAACTAATAACTGTGACTAGTTACTATTTCTTAGTAACTAGCACTGCTAGTCACAAGTACATAAAAAACCAGGACAATAGAAACACTGCTGGAAGAAATGCATCATAAAACAGAGATCAAAGAAAAACTCAAGTGAAATAAAAGGACCACAGGCTCCTGATGAAGACGAACCTTTTTCCAGATTAGAGTGGTGGAGAAAGTTGTTCTGTAGAGACGCTGTTATCCCGAGTCATCAGGGCTGAAACAGCACTGTTGAGAGTTTCACTCAGTTACACAGCAGTATCAGAGCACATAAAAGCTGTTTATGACTGGAGCAGGGGTTCAGTCAATTTACCTAAGCCTTTCTGACTTTCAAACTTCTAAAATGCATCCATTCTCAAGTGGATTGATAAAAAAAAAAACGTTTTTATAAATCATGTGTTAATGATAAAATTAATCCAAGCACTACCGAGCAGCTCCCTGTTGGGCCCCTGAGCAAGGCCCTTATCCTCCTCAATGCCGCAGATAGTTGTATGTCGCTCTGGATAACGATGTGAATGTAACTTTGGAATAAATGTAATAATTTAACTCCACACCAGCAGATGTCCCCACTTCCTGTATACTAACCCACTTCCTGGTTACCAAGTTCACCTGATTCCCATCACATCCTCATCACTGTGTGTCTCAATTAGATCCGTAGTTCACTACCAAGAGCACTAATCAGGGAGTTGGCCATTTCAAGAGCTTTCACCTGAACTATATTGCTTACCGCCCAAAAACAATCCCACAATGCATTGCAATGCATGAATCTAAGCAGCATTAATGCTTGCTATGTTCTTTTACTAGAAATGTCCTCAGTTTAGTTGGAGAAACTCTCAGCCAACTTTCTCTACTATTGTAAGTAGCTGTTGGTCTTGAATGACCACTGATTCTTGCGTCATTTGATGTTTGATTGAGTCTAATAACATTAAAATGCTCAATAGACAAACATTCCTACATGAAGTATCACATACATACTGAAGTACCAATAATATTTTAGACCTGTCTGGTGTAGATACATGGCAGTGGTGGTGTTTTATAACTCAAGCATGTACACAGGTAGCCGAAAATCTAGTCTTCAGTTTCCCATTGTGTAGTGAACCGTTATCCCAACCTACTGAGTAATGGCCTAGTGAGCTGAACGAGACATGCTAAATAAACACTGTCCACTATTTCACCATCTCAGACGATGTGTTTTTTTTTTTTTCATTTTGCTGTGTTGTTATGCTACATTTTATGCTACATGAACAACTCAAGAACATTTCTGGATGGATCTGGACTGTAACTTATTTCAACATTTTGCTACCAAGGTTCAGGACCACAGTTTGTATGAACAGCTCCTATGATGAGGATGAGGCTGGGTTTCCTTTTAAATCTGGTTCTCCTCAAGGTTTCTTTCTCAGGCTACGTTTACATAAATAAATTTAAAAATGGTTTAGTCTAAAAATTCTCCAGATCCACACTTTTTTCTTTTCAATTGTTTCCCAAAAGTTGCTCATCCACAAACTTCTGAAAACGTTCACGTCCCTGTACTGCGCATGAGCAAAATCGGTAGACCCACGTCATTTCCACCTTTCGTTTATTTACTTTCCGGCTCTTTGAAACTTTGCGGCAACGACTAAAAAAAAGTCACTGTTTCCAAACACATCAGTTTTTCTACTAACAGTTCACACAGAGATGTAAAAAACAGGATTTACAAATGTATCCACTTTGGAGAGCATTTTCAAAAAGCTATATTTTCATTGAATGAAAATGTCTGTGTGAACCGAAGGCCAAAACAAAGCGTCTAAACAAAACGTATGTGTGTGGACATGGGTTCAGGGAGTTTTTCTTTGCCATAGTCACCACTGGTTCATTATGGATAAACTTACAATTATAAGAAACAGACTTATAAACACTAAACACATATCCTTTTATCCATCTTCATAACTGCTTCGTCTGTGTATCACTGCTTTGAAACAATGTATATTGTTAAAAGCGCTCTACAAATAAAAATGAATTGAATTACATTCAATTAATTTGCACAAAACTCTTTGCCATTACTACAAATACACTTTATAGCCGAAGGTTTTAAGATCATACTCCTACTATTTGCTTGTTGAACATCCCATTCCAGATTTATTCTCCCATGTCTATTATCAAGTATCAAAAACATCTCTGTCGTTTATTCCTTCCTTCCTTTTCCCCTTCCTTTTCTGGCGTGAGGTAAGGTGAGCCATTTTTATGAACTTCTGCCCTTCAAAGCCCACTTTATCCCCTAATGAAAACCAATCATGCTGCACAATGGCATCAGAGAACTGAAGGGGAAAATAAAACATTTCCACTGACGGCGCAGAAGACAAAAGGCAGGAAGGAGCTTTTTGGCAGGATGACGGTCACTGTGTAAATCATAAACAACGAGGAAATCTGGTGGGCATTGTGAAAGAATACGAAACCTCTTCAGCGACCCTGCACGAGGCTAGAAATTGGTAAAGTGATTTATTGATAAGTACGTTTACCAGGTATTTTTTATTGTCTCGCTCTGTGAGAGCTCATGCGGTCAGACAGTCGAGGCAGTAAAAGCAGATGGTGGTGATGGAGAAGATTTTACAGCTGGTAAAGAAGAGAAGAGCATCCTGGTGTTTTAGTAGAAGAAGAAGCATTGCATTTCCCTACAGTAGAGACACGCAGATGCACTGAGACACTTAATAACTAACTAATTCCTTCCTGAAACTGGTTAATTGGACTTTAAGAGATGGAATGAACAGAGTTTTTCCCAGGAGCTGCAAGAGACATCTGATGTCAACTATGATGGATGAAGTTCACCAAGAACAGAGTCTCAAATTCAACCCTAGCACATAAGCACATTTCTATGTGGACATGTTTTCTTTTAAAAAATTACATCATCAATTAAATCATAATTTATCCGATTTAATTTGATTTGCTGACACATGAAATACAAATCCTGTCTGGAGCGTGGCCTTCCTATTTCTGCACTTATTTATTTGTTATTTTGGTTGGTTTATTGATCTAAAATGTTTTTATACATTTTCTTTTATATCTTTGTGTGATGTTCCAGCTTTGAAATTTTACAAGGAATTGTTTTACGAACGTTTATTCACTTTGAACTGTCAAAAGATAGACGAAACTGCCTTTTCTATCAGTTGACACGCAGTTTTGGTAACTTTCTGATAAAGTTGTTTCTGTGTGTGAAAGAAAATAAAACTTGTCTCATCCACTTGTTGACTACCTGATAACGGTGTGGTTCCATAAGCTGCCTAACCATGACATCAGTACCTGTGATCCTTTCTCTTTCTTCTTTCTGGAGCTCCCTGTTCCATCCTGGCAACTTACTTCTGGATCTAGAATGGTTCCATATAACAGTCTAAAGACAGGTGAGTTTACAGTGAAGGTTTTAAAACAAGAACCATGAAGATGGGTTTAGATTGTAAATACTATAATTGGTTTTTCACAGTGGCTTAGGGCTGATGAGGATGAGTTTCCTTTAGAGTTTGGTTCCTCTCAATATTTCTTTCTTATACCATTATAGGGAGTTTTTCTTGCCCCTGTTGCCATTTGTTCATTTATTATAAGTAAATGTATAGGAACTCATTTCTGACATGAAAACTGATATTCTCGTTAGTTCTGTTAGTTCTATGAAGCTGCTCCGGAAAGATGTCCATTGTAATTTTGAATTGAATTTAACTGAACTGAATGATGAAATACATAATAAAACCATATTAGCACCAGTAACTGTTAGAATTCTAATGAGTTCAAACTTGCTCTCTCTTTACATTTTTGGATTTAAAAGCAAGTCTAAAGGGAGTACCCATGCAACTCAACTCTGAGAAACTATGAGTAACTTTTCCAACATAACTTCTAACATAACTTTAAAAATGAAGTCTTAAGTGGTGATGTGCAGATGTTTTTTTAAAGTAATCACAGATCCTACTGGCCATCAATCATTTGCTTTCTATATAATGAGACATGCATTTTCACACACGGGGCTTCATTTAGTTTAGCATTTGTTTGTTTCTTCTGTAATTTAATATAAACATATTCTTCATTGTTCAAAACCCTCATGAGTGAGACTTAATTTCTAGAATGATCATTGTATTAATGAGCTTTAGCAGTAAATGTTGTATTCACTGAGTAGCGCTAATTACAAGCTATTTAGCTACAAAGAGGATGCAGATAAACACACATGGACCAAATTAACTCACAGACTATAAAGTATACACTTGCACGTGTCTTACTGATACCAAACAAACAAGTGGAACTTGAAGAATTGAGCAAATTTTAATTTCTACCATCATGACAGCAGAACAACTTATATTAGGAATCATATGAAGGATCTAAATGGATCAAAAGGCACCCCATTCCATATCTAGTCTAGATTTCCTATTATAATGAGCTCCACTCTTCTGGGAAGATGTTCCACTAGATTTTGTGGAGCTTCATTCAGTTACAAGGTGTTTGTAAAGTCAGGTACTGATGTAGGTGAGAAGTTGAGGAGGTCTGGAGTGAAGTCAGCGTTCACATTCATTGTTCAGTAGGGATGAAGCTCTATAGCAGGAGATCTTTCACACACTTTTAACCCATGTAAAGTAGATCTTCATGGAGCTGGCTTTGTGCACAGGGAAAATTGTATATTTCTGCATTCAAAGACGTCCTGTAAAATTATGTGCCTCCAACTTTGGGCTACCAGTTTGGGAAAGAACCACATATAGCTGAAAAAATCCAGATAGGGTATCATCATCCACCTTTCTTCATATAAATCCATATTATATAAACAATAAGTCATAGGAACATACCAGTATCACATACAAGTTAAATACATATATGTGATACTGGTATGTTCCTATGACTTATTGTTTATAGTCTTTTCACATGATAAAGTGAAAAGTCTTGTCATTATAACTATATAATGACAAGACTCTTCACTTTATCATGTGAAAAGACTCGAATGTGACTCTCAGCACACTGATCTATTAATAGAATGATATTAATGACTCAAACACTGATTAATTTCTTTTACAATCATCATGAACCCAAAACCTTCTTTTTAACTACTTCAAAATAATGGTGTAAATGAGGTCACGTGTGTTGTGGTGAGTTTGAGTCTGGAGTTTCTTCATCATTTATTCCTCTCTAAATGTTCTGCTTGATGTTGAACTGATGCTGAACTGTATGTTGGTGATCAGTAGATGCACCAAGCGCCAATCAGAACACGTGTAAAACAGAGCGTGCGCTCGATCCTGATTGGTGACTCGCTGCGTGTTTCACCAGTTACGTTTTTATCCTTGTAAATAAAAAGAAACGACTGATTTTACAAAATGTAGTAAAAAGTGAGAGATTTGACTGTGAAATGTAGATGCATGTCCACCTCTTCCTGCTTGCTGTTTGTTTCCCCGCCCCTTTTGTTTGTTTCCAAGGCTTGCAATAACCTAAAAAAGGGTGGTGAGGTATTTCAGGTTGTCAATGTATCATTTTTTTTCAGGGCTTCAATGGTCTTTTGTAGAAAGACATCAATGGCAGCCTTCAGCCTTCACCTCTTTTACCATTTTGTTCCCTTTGTGCTGCTTCCCTGAAAAGAATCCAGATCTACTTCATTTTTAGCTCCTATAGCTGACACCCTAAAGCCCTGCCATGTTTTTACCCTTTCAGCAAAGCCAGCGTGCTAGAGCATGTGCTCAGGATGTAATGTTACACCCAAACATTGATACCTTGATTATTCATCCTTGCTTTGTTGACCGGTAATATGAATAGCATTGATTACCTTATTGCTAAGGAATGTGTCAGGGGTGGATTACATTAGCCAACAAGGCAACAGTTTTCTTAATTATTTTGAATTTATGTTTTTCGAATGTAAAATTTTTCAGAAATTGAGCAGAAGAACTAGCCAATGAGCAGTGGGAGAAGGTTGGCTGGTCAGATGAATTATGTTTTCTTTTACATCATGTGGATGACCAGTTGGATGGGTGTCCTGCACATGGAGAAAATATTGCACCAGGATGCACTATGGGTAGAAGATAAGCCAGCAGAAATAGTTTGATAGTGTGGCTGACGTTCTCTTTGGAAACCATGGGTACTGGCATTCATGTAGATATTAGTTTTGACACGTATCACCTATCTAAACAGTGTTCTTGACACACCAATGTTCAAGGGACCTGACAAAAAAAGAGTAGAGGGTGTTGACTGGGCCTCCAAATTGGACATCTGTGGACTTGCTAGACAAACCAGTCCAATCCATAGATACCCCACCTAACAACTTACAGGACTTAAAGGATCTGCTGCTAAAATATTATAGTCAGTAACACCAGCACACCTTCAGAGGTCAAGGTCAAGAAAAAAAAGCTAATCAAACTTAGAAGCAGGACTCAGGAACTTCATCAGAACCAAATTTAAAAGTTTAAATAGAGTTGATCACCTTTTAGCTGATGTCTTAACAAGTCATTGAGGAACTTCAAGGTTGGGATTTGGGTCTAAAGATGTAAACACAAGTGAAGACACTTCCGCAAAACCATACCTTCTCAAATACAAGCAAATTCCAACAATTAAATGCTGAATCACCTCCAGTTTTTTACTCCAGTTTTATATCTGTATTCAGAGCATCTCCAGTCTGCAGGAGCCATTAGAGGCCATTAGCGTGGACGGCTGGAAGTCTAAATCCCCAGGTGGACAATGAGGGAACTTGAGCGTTACTCACTGGATTTTTGTCTTGTGTTCAGATTCACATCTGTAATGCCCTCAAGACATCACACATCCTGTTAGAAGATGTCAGGCACAAAAGCTTGGCAGGTCAGTCTCATGGTCTCGTATGTTCTTGTGAATAATTAAGCAGTAATTGACTCAGTTACGCTTCTGGTTACAGGTTTGGATTTATGGCTGTATTATGACCCCCGTTTTACCCTCCAGGTTTAAGGCTGGTGGATTTGTATTTGTTGTGTGATTGGTTAGAGGTTGTGTGTGTCTTGATGACATCACAGTGGATTGTTGCTGTCTCAGGTGACACTAAGTGATCAGATTTTGCTGTAAGGTTTTCATTCGTACAGTTTTCCACTGATGTTCATCATTATGTAAATGCAGAAGCAAAACATAATAGAGCAGGGGTCTTCAACCCTTTCAGGTCAGAGACCCTTGGTACAAAATGTGTCAAACGTAGCAACTAATATTAATAGAAACCAATAATATAACACTACATGCGCTGTCCCTCTAATAAACTCATTTCTAATCCTGTCCATCCCTAATGAGTATGCAAGAAAGAAAGAAAGAAAAAAAGGTCTCTAATTGTTAAGTTAATTGGGTGGATCTGAGTAATACATCATCCCATCATAATTTTTACCCAAAGCTCCGCCCCTAAAATCTATGGTAACTTTTAGCATCTGCCATGGGATTACCTTCAAGACCACTGGTATGTTCAGCTGCTAGAAAGTCATAAAATTGCAACAGTAGTGATATAAGTGGGCATAAAGGAGTGGTAGTGGGCGTGGCTATATAATAACCAATCCATAAAAAATTGTTTTGAGTTGATGCCGTTGGCATCAGTCTACTGTTCCACAGTATCTGCAGTAGTAAGATTTGCCTGGTTCATTTTTACTGTCCACATTTCACCATTTATGGCCGTCAGTGCGCTGGTAAATGAAACGTGTCGCCGCTCACGTGAGTTACGTGGCCAGGTTTAGGAAGATAATGAGGAACTTTCAATGGAATCGGAGAGTACTGAAGCTTTTGCTTCGGAAGAAAAAATCTAATGAAATCTCAGATGAACATTTTACACAGCTCGGTCTTCTCTGCATACTTTTAGCAGTTTTATTTCAGTTTTTACTGCAGAAGGGGATTTATAGATATATATTTGTATAATGAAAAATTCAAAGCCGGCATAATTTCTTAAAAATGCTCATGGTCTGAGATTTAAAGTGATAATTATCTCTTACTGCTGAGAATCGAGTTGTAATAATCTACATCATAGTGGCCGAGTCCCACTGCGGGGCCGGAGCCACATTATATTTATAGTAAATAAAAACACAGTTGGAGAAGCATTGCGGTTCTGTTATTATGTATAAATACGAAAGCTTTGTGCATGGAGGTATTCGGAAACAGGTTTGGGTCTCCTGATTCAAGTGAAGGGAAAATGTAACTCTTGCTTGTTAAAAGCCACAAAAATAATAACAGTGAAGAAAAAACAGATTAAGCAGCAGATTACAGGGATGAGGAAAACCTCTCATTCTCACTGTCACATCTGTTAGTAGATTTATAAATAATCTTAAGTCAAGTCAAGTCAAGTTTATTTGTATAGCGCTTTTCACAACAGACATTGTCTCAAAGCAGCTTTACACAAATCAACAGTGATGGTGAATGGTGTGAATTTGTCCCTGATGAGCAAGCCGTGGCGACTGTGGCAAGGAAAAACTCCCTTAGATGTTATGAGGAAGAAACCTTGAGAGGAACCAGACTCAAAAGGGAACCCATCCTCATCTGGGTGACATCAAGAGTTTGATCATAAATCTTTCAACAATACAGAACAGTGGACAGTGAGAACTAACATGATTACTGGAGTATAAGATTATAAGTGATGTTCTTTCTGCAGTCTTATACAGTCTATATGGTTAGTAGCTCCGAGTTTTATGAGCTCAGCATTTGTGATCACCACAGATCCAGCATCAGCTTCTCCATGCCAGAGCCTTTAAACACTCCAGGAGGTCCAATGTCAAAACTCCACACATGTAGCGGGATCCAAATGGCACTGGTACGTCTCTAGATGGTTCGGGATGTTTGTGAGTTCGGCATCTACTTCTTCAAAGGTCCGTAATCATCACGAGGTGGGAGGTGACTGGAGCTGGCCAAACCTCAGGGTGTCTCGGGATGGGGAGAGAAAGAGAAGCAGTGGAGAGGAATTAGCGTAGCTGCTGTTCATGATATTAACAGCACAAGTTGATAATGTGCATGTGATCAGATGTTCTGGAGCACAAGGTTATGATGTGATGTGTGTTATGTGTAGGACTGTGACAATTTATGAATTGACAAATATGTTAAATATGTAGTAGTCAATCATGCTAGTGTATCCTGCTACATGCTAGGGTAGCATGTAGTGTATCATGTATCACGTAGCATGTAGTGTATCCTGGATACTATCATGCTACATAGTAGTGAAGCATGGACAGTTGTCACGCACAAATACAAAATTAACAGAATTAGCACAAGTGTTTTAGAAAATGGAAACAATTGACGGAGTTAATCATGCTACTATATCATGTTACATGCTAGCATAGCTTATCATCCCACATGCACAACTACATCACATTCTAGACTAGCATGATGATCTAGCATAGCACGCTAGAGCATGTCGTGTAGCACTATGTAGCACATGGGTCTTCAATTGGGGGTCCGTGACGGTATTGCAGCGGGTCTGCTAATTAATGTTTAATGAGATTAAAAAAAAAAAACATGGGTAACAACATCAAAGATAAAATATTTAATATTTAATTTTATAATCATTGAAATAAAGATTTAATGCAATAATTAATTATTACAAGCTGAAGTTGCATATAAGTGTAAATGTATAATAGTCCGCCTGATAGTAAATAAAAATGTATAAAACTGCAAATATATTTAGATAAAAGACAAAAAAAAAACATTACATACATTCCCTTTAGAAATTTGTGGGATTTGATGGGACAAAATGAAACTTTTTATAAAGCAAAATGATTTTGAGTCCTGATATTTAAGACCTCGACTCCTACAAAAACCATTTAAATAAGAATATCATGAGCACCTGTGTTATAACCCTCATATTTTTAATAGCAGGACATGAATATGATTATTCCAGATGAGAAATGTGAATGTTTAATATTTGAACCTCACAGTGAAGAAACATGAGAAATAATTTCATCTTACATCATTTTCTCTTTTTGGACTGTTTTTTTTGTCTCATTAAACACGAATTCAGGGTGGGCTTTGTGTGTATGATGTATGATTTGATGAATGCATGTTCTAACCACAACTAATGTTCCATGAGCTGGAAATGAAGCTGCACTGGTTCTGGTTCTGCTGAAGTTCTTTCACTTAAATTCATGGTTCCCGAACGTAGAGAGAGAGTGCTTGTAAATAAGTTCTGTAGGTTTCTGTGTACTGTAGTGATGTTGTGATGTCATGCACAGTCAGATTTTATAGATAAATAATCAATATAATTATCGGCTGTTGGACTGAGAGGCTGCTGGGAGAAGAGGTTTTATTTCTGTTCTGTAACAGTGTGAGTGCAGATTCCAGCTCATGTGATAGAAACATACTGTACATTATGCAGCTCAGTGTGGACTGTAGCCCAGCTGGGGTTCAGGAGGAAGAGGAGGAAGGGCAAGGAATGGAGAAAGGGAGACAAAAGAATGATGGAAGGAAATTAAATAAGGAAGGAAGTGAAAAAGAGAGAGAGAGAGAGAGAGAGAGAGAGAGAGAGAGAGAGAGAGAGGAAGAAATTAAAGATGGAAGATAGAAAGAAGAGGGTAGAAGGAAAGAAGTGAAAGAAGGAGGAAATTACTAGATAGGTGAAAGAAGGAAAAGGAAGGTAAAGAATGAAAAAGGAATGAAGTGAAATTAATGAAGTGTGAAAGTATGAAAGATGGAAGGATTTGGAAGAATGAAAAGAAAGAAAGAATTAAGAAAGGAAGGACATGAAAGAAGCGAAGAAATTATTCGATAGATGAAAGTAAGGCAGGAAGCAAGTGAAATAATGAAAGAAAGAATGAAATAAAAGCAGAAAGGAAGTAAGGGAGGAAGTGAAAGAATGGAGAAAGGGAAGAAAGGATTAAAGGAACGTAGGAAAATAATCGATAGATAAAATAGTGTAAAGGAAAGAAAAAAGATGGAAGTAAAAAGAAAGAATGAAAGAGGGAAGGAAGTGAAAGAATGAAGGACATTAATAAATAGATTAAAGGAGGAAAGAAGGGGATGAAATGAAGGAAGGAAGTGAAACAATGATGGATGGAAGGAAGGAAGAAAGGAAGGAAGGAAGGAAGGAAGGAAGGAAGGAAGGAAGTGTATATAATCGATATCTACAATAAAGTGTGAAGGGAAAAAGAAAGAAAGAGGAAGAAAAGAAGAAAGAATTAAAGAGGGAAGGAAGTGAAAGAATGAAGAACATTAATAGATGGAAGGAGGGTGGAGCAAAGGAAGGAAAAGGCAAGAAGGAACGATAGAAGAAATTAAAGGAATCAAGAAATAGTGATGGAAGTAACAGAAAAGGAGGGAGGGAAAAAAGGAAAGAAGGAAGGAAGAGAGAATGAAGGAATGGAATGAGTGAATGGAAAAGGAGGAGAGAAAAAGAACTGAATGTATGGTCTCTAAGTTCAGTGTGTTTCCGGTCTGTAGTCTTCATGTGGACGCTCCGTGTCTCTGACTGCATTCGAAGGCCGTCGTTCAGGGAATTCATTACGATTCTCAGACACTTTGAGCTGCACATCCAATCCAGAGCTCCGTCACTACATCAGCCGTCGAAAACGTCTTTAACGTGCAATATGATGATTATCCAGCGCAGACACACCGGCAGACGAGAGAGGGAAGAATGGACGGAGGGAAGTGAGCGACTGAATATTTATTCTGAAGAAGATTCATGAAAAGCTTTGAGTGGTGTTTTATAAACCCACAGAGCTTCAGAGAAAGAATTTAATAAGGAATGAAACAGTAGGTCATGTTTTTACAGGAAAACATCAACTTCAGCACATTGTGATCAAACAAAGTTCCTGTAACCAGACAGATGTTTTCTCAAGTCATTTATTATTTATTTGTTAAATCACTACATCATCTTTTTATCCATAACATTTTAGAATGTGCATGAAACAAGTTCCTTCTCCTTCCATCCATACATACATACATACATACATCCATCCATCTATCCATCCATCCATCCATCCATCCATCCATCCATCCATCCATCCATCCATCCATCCATCCATCCAATGCCTTTTGTTTCTGGTGCCCTTTCTTCCTTACTTTATTTCTTCCCTCCTTATTTCTGTTCCATCTATCCATCCAATGTTCTTTGTTTCAAGTGTCTTTCCTTCCTTTCTTCCTCCTTCCTTCCTTCCTTCCTTCCTTCCTTCCTTTCATCCATCCATTATCCATGAAATGTCCTTTGTTTCAAGCATCCCTCATTTCTTCTCTCCTTTCTTACTTCTATCGTTCATTCCTTTCTTCCTCCTTCCATCATCCATTTTCCATCAAATGTCCTTTGTTTCTAGCATCCCTCCTTCCTTCTCTCCTTCCTTCCATCATTACTTCCTTCCTTTTCCTAACATCCACCCAGTCATCCATCCATTTGTCCATCTCTAAATCAATCCATCAATCCTGAGCCTTTCATTTTCCCCTCTTCCTTCGACTGTCCTTTACTTCCACTGTCCTTCCTCACTCCCCCTTTTTTCTTCCTCCCTTCACTTATGTTACAGCAGATATAAACGGTTGTTCTCTCACCAGCCTCCTAAAGTTACAGCTTTACCTCTGACCGTGAGAAAGTTCTGACACTGAAGACTCCTTCCATAAAACCTACAACCCTCCATAACTACACTACATCGAATCTCAATCATTGACCCGTTACTATGGAAACCGTAGCGTATTAGAGCAGGCTCATTAATATAAACCTGCGCTACTGTCAGAGCTGCTGCTACAGAAACTAAATCAAAGCACCTTCTGGCCAATCAGAACCCAGAATTCAGCAGAGTATAAATACATGTACAGAATTCGTTATACAGTAAGCATTAGCAACTAGACTGGAGTGTCATTCTTTAGAGTCTATCAGGACAAATTCAGCTCATGTTCCAGAATGTTCCAGATAAGGAGATCAGTGTGGTGACTCTGTACCTGAGGATTTCAGCTGTTTAGTTCTGCTCGGGTTGACAGAAGTGCTGAGGGTGGAGGTGAGTGAATGAGCATATGGAAGGTTGGGTGCTGCGTCAGCCTGTTAGAAAAGCTTTAGCTCAAAGTTAAATTTAGCTGTCGGAGCTGTCACATCACTTTTCATGAAATGCCACTCAGATAAAACCGACACAGTGGAAAACTTATGAGCAAGTGATGGCATCAGTGTTCTGTCTTCGTATTTGGGCCAAATTCTTAATATTGAATAAAATAAACTTGTTCGAGAAACAATATCTTTCAAACTCTTTCATGCATAAATATTTGTTATAGGCATCCAGATTTTTTCATTTATATATTTTTTATGTGGTGCATCATTAAACCACGATGCACCACAGAACATCACAGGAGATCATTTCTTCCTGTGAATATCAAACTATACTCCTCCTACTCACTATACTACTAATAGTGTTAAATAGCTGCTCCACAATATAGTTATAGTTATAGATTATCATGCCACACATATATGAGGTGCTATCAAAGAGTTTCGAGACTAGTTTTGTAACACGCCAACAGATGGCAGCACAAGGCTGCACGCACAGTCACAGGGGGCACCGACCTCTATAAGTGATGTGTGCCAAAAGACATCATGGACAGCAAGTTAGAACAAAGAGCAAATGTAAAACTCTGTGTGAAACTGAGCAAAGATTCACCACAAGGACGTTTGACATGATTTGGCAAGTTTACAGCGATACAGCAACGAGGTGTTCGAGGTGTTTTGAGAGGCATGCGTGCTTTAAGAACAGAACAACATCATTGATTGACCCCATGATGATCGTCGGACAGCAATCCACAACATTGGTGGCGTTCTCGGTGTGTGATATGGAGCAGTCCAGGTGATCCTGCTGAGTTCATCTCCAGGCTGCTGAACCTTCTGTCAGGTTTGAAGGCATCTAAAGGAGGACTTCGGCGAAAACATCCAGATCTGTGGTGCACTGGTCTTCAAACTTTTTGATTCCACTCCATATAATGGCAATATCCTGAGAAGTTTATGTGCAATAATTACAGTGCAAAACCTTTTACTACTGTGTATCATCATAGTCTGACTTTTTCTGCCATCTGTTTCACTGCTGCTATACATTTATACAGAATATTTTAATACGATTGGAAATGTATTGATAGTACAGCATTTGTACTTAATATATACATTTATCTAAATAGATATATTTTGTTGTAAATAATTATATTATATTTAATTTGACTTTATTTGTACTTTAATTGTACTATTCCCCTGTGGGATCAATAGAGTATTCTGATTCTGATTCATTGTTCCTGAGGTAAAAATAATACAATTATAAATATTTAATAAACATTATAGCAATAGATATAATCACATCCAAATCTGTTTAACACTCAGGTCTGAAAAATCTACATTTGCAATTTAATTAAATTTTTTTGGTAATTAAATGTAATTTTAAATTCATTATAAATAGTTTTCTTTGTTTGTACATTGCCATGAATAATTGTATAGAACATTATAAATATGGTTATCATATATAGTGTTACAATTTTGAAATGTATTTTCTAGAAAAAAAAACAGTCCTGATTTCATTCCTTTGCAGAAAGTCTGACATTTTTTCCAGTAGATAAATTTCTTTAATGGAGAACAGCTTGGTGCTGACATCATTCCCACCCTGCCCTCGTGCCCTCCTGCCCTCGTCTGAGCTTTGTGGGTTTTATAAGGTGAACTCCTGTGATGCTGATGGACGGATCTAAAACACGGTACTTCGGGAAGCAATAAAGGGAACACGATGGTCTCCAAGATCATGGCAAAGATTTGATATCATCATGGCCGAGTAAAAAAAAACACGTGTGCTGATTGCTCGGTTAAACGTTCTGCCCTCAGGGTGACGTTTAAAATAATTTGTCAATGTTGGAAATGTTCACGAGATGTAAATCTTGACCAATATTGACTATTGTAGGTTAGTTTCAAATCAAAAAAATAAAAACTTATTTTATAGAAATGATATTATTTATCTATCAAACATGAGTCTTTCTTTTTCATTGTCTGTTGAACCAAATAAAGCTAAAAAAATTAACCAAACCACTTTGTTCCGAATTTGTCAAAAAGATTAGAATTATCTCGAACCCTTTCATCATCATCATGATTGTCATGAACATTGGCCTTAAGGGAGAAAACTGATGTACCCTGAGGAAGATGAGGTACCAAAAACCACATGCATCACCGCCAACACAGAGGTGCCTCACCACTAATTATGCATTTTGGCAGACACTTTAATTCAAAACTACTGCTCCTGAGGGTTGAAGGCCTTGCTCAATGGCCGCTTGGTGGTGCTGGGATTTAAGCTCATGACCTTCCAGTCTGCATCTTACGCTATAACTTATCAAATGTTGCAAAAATCGTACTGCAGCTTTAAACAGTATAATGGATTAGCATTGGTTTTCCCAAAGCCTTGTTTAGTCTTAGCTGATTGGGTCTAGTTAATGACACAATGAACGTGTGTGTGTTTGTGTGTGTGTGTAGGGCTTAAGTGTATAATTAAAATTACCTTCAGCACAAACTTTCCTTCTTCATTAGGAGTGCTTGTGATGGTTTTGAAGCATGAGAGGCGTTGAACTGAATTGAAAGCACCTTATCTGCGTTTAAATCTTAATTAAAACTCCAGGGAATAGTAGTTTGAGGAGTGCAGGTCCGTCCTTCACACGTGTGTGTGTGTGTGTGTGTGTGTGTGTGTGTGTGTGTGTGTGTGTGTGTGTGTGTGTGTGTGTGTGTGTGTGTGTGAGAGAGTAAATACCCAGGTAAGAGGTGGGGGGCGAGAAGATTCGATGATGGCTAAGGGGTCAGTAATGATTTATCCTAAAATACACAGTGAAGATGGCATGCTGAGATCTCGACTGGAAGTTGCTGAGAAGAGGATCTGTGGTTAAGGGGCATCGCAAAGGACAAACCTGCAGGGAGTCAGCGAGGCAACAGACGGGGGCTGAGGAGCCACCCAGATTGTTATCTCCCACCGGGACAGATGCTAATTTGCTGCCGAGTGAGCAAGTTCTCAAGAGGAGGCAATTTCCACGGACACCTCCATCCTTTTAATGAAGACTCCATGAGGTGACCTACTGTTTCACAGCCTGGAGAAAAAAAAATCTAACAAATCGCTGTGACCATCTGTGTGAACACAGGGCACTTAATGAATTCTTTGCCAGAGGAAAGCAAAAAATATCAGCTTCAATCCCATTTATTTTAAACATCAAATGGACACAACAGTGATGAATCTCATTTTATACCACAGCAATGTCGGATTTTCCATCGTGATTGTTCAGAAGATGTTTATTAATGCTGTATAACAGCATGACTTCAACCTAAGACCTGAGTTGTTCACATTCCATACGTGGTGCTAACAAATTAGTTTTGTAACACACCAACAGATGGCACCACTATAGTGCACGCACAGTCACAGGGAGCGCCGACCTTCGTAAGTCAGTGTCCAAAAAGACATCATCCTGTGTACATCCGGAGTCGTGCTACAGCTGCTGCTCTGACTACAGGCATTAACAGATCTGCAATTTCATCACAGAGAGCACGTTAGAACAAAGAGCAAACGTGTATGTGCTTTTGGAACATCCCACATTTAGTACCCATTTGCTCTTATAATAACCTTCAATCTTCTGGAAAGATGTTCTACTAGATTTTGTGGAGATTAGTTCAGCTACAAGTATGTTTGTAAAGTCAGGTCCTGATGTAGGTGAGGTGAAGAGGCCTGGGTCAGGGTTCACATTCATCTCAAAGGTGATCTTTAGCAGGAAATCTTCCATTCCAACCCATAGAAAGCAGATCTTCATGGAGCTGGCTTTGTGCACAGGGATATTGTCATGCTGGAACATGTTTTGGGTCGCCTAGTTCAAATGAAGAGAACATTTCTTGCAGCGTCCAAAGACGTCCTGTACAATTTTGTGACTCCAACTTTGTTATAACAGGTTCTTTGTGGTTCTCCATGACATGCCAAACACACTTTTTTTGTCCTGAAGACTGAAAGGGAACAACACCGGAAAAAATAATTATCTTGGACATTTTTTAACATGAAATAAATAAAAAAAAAATGCTGTCAAAGTTAAATGAATGAATAAATAAATAATTTTTTTATCATCAAACCCTCATTGCACCCAGCAGGTCTCTGTACTGCTGAACAGCTTTTCCATCAGGCATCAGAAAGGCCACAACTAACATTTTCATCATTATGATTTGTTGTATAATGTAACGTGGGTACGCTGTGTGTATGTGATACCCTGCAGAAGCCCCAGGGCTCAATTACAGTAACAATTAAAATATCATTTACAGTCATGGGTTTTTTTTTTTTTTTGTTAATTTATTTATTTATTAAAAAAAAAAAAAGAAAATTGTCTTAACAGAAAAAGTTTTTGGTTGCTATTCAGAACAGATAAAACCACAGCAGCTCATAATGCCTTAAAAACATTAACATTTTTATCAGATTGTTTTACAGAACATTACAAATATATAAATAAATAAATAAATAAATAAATAAATAAATAAATAAATAAATAAATAAATACAAATAAAAATAATGTATAAAACTTCCTTTATGCTTTTTTCTATGATTTCTTCGATGCTTTTTTCTACCCCGGGTCTCAGACTGATAAAAAATATAGAAAATATATTAGATTTGAAAAAAAGAAAAAAAAACATTTTTTGATAAAAATTGTTTTCATTAGGTCTCAGGCATGTGTGTATATATTTATATACAGTGCAACCTCGGGGGTTACGTTCTCTGACCCCTCACGAGTAACAAAAAATGGTGAGGTTTTGACTCTCCTTTTGAGGGGAATTGTACATGTAATGTTCTGTAAACTTAAAAGCAATTATAAAGGTCATAAAGGTTTTATTTACCACTTTAAATGAATAATACAATAATAAAATAGTTTTTCAAACATTTTCATGTAATTTATTGGTACAAACTCCGTTTTGAAATCTTATTCAGAAATTTCGAGTCACTCCGATTTTTTTTTTTTCAAATAAAAAAACTGTCAAGGTCGCAAATGTTTCAAGGTCGCGAGTATTGACGTTCCACTGTGTATATATATATATATATATATATATATTTATTTTTAAACAGTAAAACATATAAATAATACAATTATTATTATTATTTATGTATTTATTATTTTATTTTATTTATTTTTATTATTATTACTCCATGTCTACCAGCTTTAGTAATTTAACTACAATAAATTTTGAACTTCACTGTCGTCTTTCCCAGAAGGTTTGAAGTAGAAATAAATCTCCAGCTTTAACATTTACTATCAGCCGTTTTTTTCTTCTCCTGAACAGTAAGGAAGTTCAGTGTGTAATATAAGATCAATCTCACCAGATCACATCTTCCTGCTTGATATTAATGATGTGTGGGATTTATTATCTTCATTGAAAGTGCCATAAAGACTTGAATATAATGTGATTTTAGTCTTTATGTTAGCATTCCTTGACTATCCTCATTTTATCCTCGCAGTAAAAGTGTTGCTTTTAACTCGATCTGACAAGCGAACGGCTGCTGTCGGCCCAAACCCGACTCAATTTCTCATTATTCTCTTTCCATCCCTGTCAGATTAAACACACTCTCAGACCGGCTGTGTGTTTCATCTTTATATATACTGCATGGATAAATGTTTGTGGACACCTGACCATAAGATTGTTATGAGCTTCTTTTAAGCACCACCAAGCTGCAACTGCGGGCCCTTGAGCAAGGCCCTTAACCCTCAACTTCTCATTTGGAGGATAAGGGCGTCTGGATAAGGGCGTCTGGATAAGAGCGTCTGGATAAGGGCGTCTGCCAAATGGCATAAATGTAAATATAAATGAAAATCGAATTCCACATTTAGTCCACATTTTCTTTTAAAATAATCTCCACTCTTCTGGGAAGATGTTCCAAAGGATGTTGTGGAGATGTGTGAAAATTCATTTAGCTACAAGGGTGTTAGTAAAGTGAAGTACTGATGGAGGTGAGGTGAGGTGGCCTGAGGTGCAGTCAGCGTTCACCTTCAACCCTTGTAGCTGAATAATCACATATCTCCAAAATCTAGCGGAACATCTTCCCAGAACAGTGGAGGTTATAATAACAACCAACTGGGATGTTTAAAAAGAACATGGTCAGGTGTCCACAAACTTTTGTACATATAATGTAGATTTGGCCAGGAAACGATTATGTAATGTGACATACCTGGAAGGAGTCTCCAGTGTCAGAAAGCTTTCAGATTTCTGTCCTCCTCCAAACAGTAACATGTTTATTTATTTTTTGCTTTATTTTGTTAATGAATAAAAATTGTAACAATCAGTAAAATGTTGTGGTGTAGAAGCAATAAAACTCTGCGGTAAATCTTCATCACACCTCGCTAACGCACACACAGAGATTTGAATTCAGTACCAGGAATTGATTTAATACTTTTTTAATTATGTTTATAAAATCAGCTGATCTACATACTCTACCTTATACATAGAAATCAATATTGTATGTCCAGTTTCCCCTCTTCCTCTATCTCTCTCTTTCACACACACACACACACACACACACACACACACACACACACACACACACACACACACACATGCACACACTCACATTCACACTCACACATATCCTGCATGACGTCCTGCATCGCTGCCTCGAAATTGGCTTCATCTCGAGCTCATTAAATCAGCTGATGGCCACAAATCAGAAACATATGCTGAGTGAAGCGTGTGTGCCACAGCAGGACATTTACTCTCAATTAGCTCGAGAGGGCGGCCCGTTCTCCTGAATCTGAAATCTTCTATCTGTCCTCCTTTTCCCTCATTTTATTTGTCACTTTCATAATGATACACAGTAAAGGCGTGCAAGTGAAATGTAGGTATGTGCAGTATTGTGTAAAAAAAGGCAGAATGAGCTGGTGAG
This sequence comes from Silurus meridionalis, assembly GCF_014805685.1. Classification (NCBI taxonomy): domain Eukaryota; kingdom Metazoa; phylum Chordata; class Actinopteri; order Siluriformes; family Siluridae; genus Silurus; species Silurus meridionalis. Next base: position 28,186,332 of record NC_060896.1, read on the forward strand.
AGTTGTATAAAAATGCCAGGATGAGGTAGTGAGTTTTAGGGGTCGACCGATATCTTGGATCATACGTGCCGGTAACCGATTAATCAACTCATGTAAAACAAACACCATGTAGTGTCAGTGATTTACCTCTAGAGGTCGCTCTTATGATGACAGCGGACCGGAAAAACTATCGGCATGCATTCCAGCTATCTATACCGATACTGATCAACTTTCTTTGCCAATTAATTGGTAAAAGCAATTAATCGGTCGAACTCTAGTGAGTGTTGTGCAAAAAAGGTATGATAAGGTAGTGAAAGTTGTGCAAACGATGGCAGGGGGGTGTAGTGAGGCTGTGCTGTGAAATTAAGTGTATATTATAAACTCCACCTAAAGAAAAGTTCATTATCATGTAATATATTTATAATTAAATCCGTAATTAATTTTACTGCTGGAAACGAAGTCCTGCTCGTTTATCTTTCTGCTTGGGTCATGTTTAAAATAAACACCCGAATGTTGACTTCCTTGTTGTTTACATCGAATTGCTGTGTTGAAATGAAGTGCAGGATTAATCACATTGCGAACACATGAGTCCTTGAGCTTGTGAAACACTCGAGTCTTTCTGTTCTTGAAGGTCAAGTGCTAGTTAGCTCATTTCAAAACGCGTTTAGGAGCGAGTACGTTCTAATCAAAGCTTTATTTTAAGATTAATGGCTCCATTTTTTTTTTTAACTGCACAAAGATCAGAGTTCCTTCGCTCCAGTGGAGGGAGAAAGTAATCAGACATTCACCTGATTGCAGTAGAGAGCAGGAGGAGCAAGGTATCAACCTTGGAGACTCGGCATGACGCCAAATTTATCTCTTTTACTGAGGAAGACGCTCCAAATCCAATGTGTACTGGTGCAGGAAGATCTACACTTTATGTCGAAACGTTTGTGGACACCTGACCATAAGACTGTTGTGTGCTTTTTGAACATCCCATTCCACATTTAGTCTCCATTTGCTTTTCTAAGCTTCACTCTTCTGGAAAGATGTTCTACTAGATTTTGTGGAGATGTATGGAGCCACATTCATTCAAACACAGGGGTGTTAATCCGAGTACTGATGTGGGTGAGGAAGTGAGGAGGCCTGGGGTGCAGTCAGCGTTCACACTTTCCCAAAGGTGTTCAGGTGTTTTGGAGCTAAATGTGAGAATGTTCTACTAACTTTAGTGGACTTTTCTATTTTAGAAACTACTAGAAGTCCAGAGTTTTGAGATATGAAGGAGCATGACAGATTGTAGTGTTCTAGAAGACCATGGAGAGATACATAGCAGATAAACCATTTAGTGTTTTATAGGTAAGTTTGTAGTCGATCTTAACAGGAAGCCAGTGTAGGGATGAGAAGATTGGGGTTATATGGTGATATTTTCTCGACCTTGTGAGAACTCTGACTGTGCATTCTGGACAAACTGTAGCTTGTTTATTAATGATGCAGGACATTCACCTAGTAATGCATTACAGTAGTCTATTCTGGAGGTCATGAACGCATGGCTGAGCTTCTCTGCATCAAATATAGATAACATGTTTCTTAGCTTAGCAATATTTCTAAGGTGGAAGAAGCTGTTTTTGTAACATGGCTGATATAATTTTTAAAAGACAAGTTGCTCTAAAATAACTCCCAGGTCTTTTACTGTTGAACTAGTAGTTACAGAACATCCGTCTGTAACAATGCAGGTTTAAATGCTGGAGCTTCTGTCTACAGTTTTTTGTGCTGATGAGCAAAATTTCAGTCTTATCAGAATTTAATAATAAAAAGTTATGGGTCATCCAGTCTTTAATTTATTAATACACTCAGTTATCCAAGCTAATTGAGCGTATCGTCTGGTTTTGATGAGATATATAGCTGGGTATCATCAGCGTAACAGTGGAAGCTGATCCCATGCCTTTTAATAATATTTCCTAAGGGAAGCATGTATATTGTTAAAAGCAGGGGTCCTAGAACTGAACCTTGTGGCACCCCATAATTTACTTGCATTAACCTGGATAGCTCTCCATTTAAATCTACAAAATAGTAACAATCAGACAGGTAGGATTTAAACCAGCTTAATGCCTGTCCCTGAATGCCGGTGTAATTTTGTAAGTGATCTAGGAGAAGGTCATTATCTATAGTTTCGAATGCTGCACTAAGATGCTCTTCCTGTCCTGGACATGTAAAGCAGTGTAGTTGTGGAGTTGTTGAGTTTTAGGTATGATTGGATGAGGAGATGCTGAAATTCATAAAGTCCTCACTACTAAACTGTGATGGAATAAATGTTTTAGATAGTTTAGCTACTGTACTGAAAAGGAACCTGGGATTGTTTTTGTTTTTTCTATGAGTTTGCTCAGGTGTTTAGCTCTGGCAGCTTTTAGCGCCTGTCTGTAGCTGAGCATACTGTCTTTATACAATTCTAAATACCTTCAATTCAGTTTTCCTCCATTTTTTCCTCCATCCAGTGAGTATGACTATTATACCATGAAGCAGGTGTTTTTTCTCCAACTTTTTTTAACCGGATGGGGCAACGGTGTCTAATGTGCTAGTGAGGATAAGGTCTATGTTGTTAGCCATTTCATCAAGATTACCGTCTAGACTATCATCAGTGTGATAGTAAAACTCCCTGCTGCTACAGGAGACTGTCTGTGTGGGATCAGTGACCTTGACTAAGTTACAGCCTGGGAAATGCTGACATATGCTAGAGTTGGAATTTAACATAAAAAAAAATAATGATGAAGGTACCTTCAGCTGAACTTTTTTCTACATTTTATAGTGAATAATGGGGAAAATGTGACATGCTTCAAAAAATAGCTTCTTACATATCAGCAAGTGAAATGATCTTTAATAGAAATCATATAAATAAATAAATAAATAAATAAATAAATAAATAAATAAATAAATAAATATACTTGCTCATCAGCTTCTGCAATTTTCTTTTTACATTTTGCACAATTGCTACTATTTGCACTTCTGATTGATGCTAAACTGCATCAACTCCTTTCTCTTGATAGCACCCTATTGGCAGATCTTTATCGCTTATTTTCAGAATTTACGCCTACAAACAAAAAAGGGCTGCTTTAAGAATAAGAAAATGTAAAGCTGAAAATGAGAGAAAATGTTTAAAAAAAGGTTTAATAATCTAACAATGACTCTTTGATATGCTACAAATAGACTATATAGACAAAAGTATTGGGACACCTGACTTTTCCAGCCGTATGTGGTTCTTCCCCAAACTGTTACCACAGAATTGGAGGCAAAAATCCTTTGTTCCTTTATTCTTCCTCTGGAAGCACTGAGGATCCAGAACCCATCCCTGTAGCACTGTGTTCAGGGTCACATGTGGTACGTCAACACCTGAGTCATGTCAAAGTTCAAATCCCAGCCAACAAACACCAATATTCTTAAGACATGATTATTTATAGTAATCACCTGGACTCAATCAGACAGACACAGATTATATAAGACTATAAATTAGTCTACTAGTTGCGAAGTATATTCTCTGTTTACATAACAGTCCATACCAAGCCATTTGTTTAGTGATTGTCTCTGTATTTTGTCCCTATTGTTGATTATTTTCCTACAATAGCCCCACTGTGTGTTTTATTTCCTTACTAGAAACAGACACGACACACCAGGACACGCTGGGATTAAAATCCCCTTCCTGAAGTGTCAGCTTTACTCAGACTTGTTTCTGGTTCCCTCATTCTGTTCCTGAACAACTTAGTAAATTCTTTATGATTGACTGACTCTAGTTTGGATTTTGACGCTGCTTCTGCCTGAACTATTGGTTTTGTTTGCAAATTTGAATAAAGATCACGATGCCTTCACCTCTGTCCGTTTCTGTCGCTGTAACAACATGAAGCATTTTTTTTAAATGCTGCCAAAACTGGCAACAGTTTTAATGGTCTTAAGAACAAATCATTGGTCAAAGAATGAAAGAAATGCACTTCTTAGATGCTCCTGTATCACCATGTGTTTCTTTAGTTTTTGCTAGAAAGCTAAAAAATTCACTCATATACTCTTCTTGGATGCAAATATCAACTCATGATCTAAATGTTCACACGAACACATCTCTGGATTTACAGAATTGTTGACCTTCTCATCAGCTGTTTGAAGCAATTCACATCAAATGCACCAAATGGTGAGCATCTGTTTAAGTCCTGCTCATTTTCTGACCAATAATTTTTTATTTAGACCATTTAAAGCTTCAAAGTTTGCCATTTTGAGCTGCACTCATGTTTCTTCACAAAGGAATAAACCTCTTTTAAAAAATAATCAACAAATCCCATCAGAGGTATATTGTGTAAATATATAAACCTCTCTCAACAAAAAAAAATCACCTGTCAGTGCAAAGAAATCGAGCTGAAACTGAATTAAATCGGTGGGGACTTTGAGCAAACATGCATCAGGAGGAACACCAGCAGCTCTGTGACATGTGGGATGGAAAAGGGAGTGAGGAAACGTAGAACCACTTGAGCGCAGACATTTCAGACACTATGGCTGAAAAATGACTTAATCAATCCGGTCAAGGACAAAGATGGATGGAGATAAAAAGTGAAATGGGCGTCGTGGGTGAGAGCCAAAGTGCTGGATCCTGCTGACGGTTTCATTTCTAAACAGAGAAACTTACACTGTGCATTTAATAGTGCTGGAACATGATCCAACCCATTGGATCTTTAGAGCAGGAGATCCACTCAGACCCATGTAAAGTAGATCTTCATGGAGCTGCTTTGTGCAAAGGGGCATCATGCTGGAGCAGGTTTGGGTCTCCTAGTTAAAGTGAAGGGAAAATTCCATGCTTCTGCATCCAGAGACAATACTATACAATTCTGTTTCTCCACATTCTGCTGACAGTTTGAGGAGGACACATGGTTCTTTCTCACATATAAGTAAAAAAAGACATCTTCATAATATTGCCCAGATTTTGTTAAAAAAAAATGTCATATTCAAGTGTAAATAAACCTTCACCAGAGTAGAATTCATGCATCAGGTCTGGTCTACTTGAAGAATAATTGTGTAAATAACTAGTTTAAAAACAGTTTATGCTTCTCAGAGTTTTTCTTTTCAGATCTGAAACTTCAGAACCTGTGAGTTTTCTGCAGCACTACAACTCGGCTGTTCAGTCATTTCATAGAATTCAAGACTCGCGAAAAAAAAAAAAAAAAAGATGAAGGACAAGAGCAGGAGGAATAGTTCTTCACCCAGAGCTGAGCTATGGCATGGAATTGTAATTAGTTTCCTCTAACCTTGTTCTCTCCTCTCCACACCACTCCAGAGTATTTACTCAGCCTGATGAGGAACCCGGGTGTGAGTGGACCGAACTGCAGAGCTGCTCAGAGACCTGCAATTACCTCCTGGGTTGAAGAGGAATCACAAGAGAGAGATACAAGGAGAGGAACCTGGACAGAGATGGAAAGGGTCAGTGGGTTTCAGAGGTGGAGGATTTAGGATTTAGGATTTAAACCTCATGCAATAGACTGAGATGCAGATAATAAACAAAGCAGATGAAGCTTATGTTCTTAATTACTTGCACTAAAATCAGGAATCATGTGAGTTCGATTGTTTGCGTTCAGAGCTTCAGCAAGAAGGAAATATCCTGTGTGATGCATTGCAGCGCCATCTGCAGTTCGCACGTCTGTACTGCAGCTTCTGTGAAACCATACGCAGTTAGATTTATTGAATGTTGCACCCACAAGGAGGACATTAAAATTGGCACCACTAAATTTTTAAACAAAGACTTTTAATTCATTTTGATTACAAACTTGAAAGCTCTTGTAGCCTCATCATCATCATCATCATCATCATCATCATCATTATGCTCATTATCATTATGTTCTCCTGTCCGGAACATGTGAAATGATCCACAACCTGTGTAAAATATTTTAAAACCACTTAAAATTCAAGATAAAAACAGAAAAATGGAGCAGCAGAATTAAAATAATTTAACTTTATTGACTTAAACGAAGGAATTAAACAATGGCTGCTGATAAATATTAGTTCAATACCCAGAAACCCCAAAATACCAGAATATTTTCATTAAACAAGGTTCCTCTCCAAGCTCTTCCCACGAAAGAGGCACAAAATTGTATAGGAGGTCTTTGGATGATGCATAATTAACTAGGAGATCCAACCCTGTTCCAGCATGACAATGCCGTTGTGCTCAAAGCCAGCTCCAGGAAGATGGTTTACATGGTTTGGAGTGGAAGATCTTCGGCTATAGAGCTCCAAATCTATTGGACATTTGTGGGATGAATGTGAACGCTGACTGCACTCCAGGTTTCCTCATCTTCTCACCTACATCAGTACAAGATCTAATGGAGCATCTTCTTTGTAGGTTGTTATAACAGTAAATAGAGACTAAGTGTAAAATGGGATCAAAAAGCACATAGCAGTCTTTAGGTCAGGTGACCACAAAAGTGTGTAATGTGCACTTTTCTGTTCTTTGAAGAAAAAGGTGATATGTGTATGAAATGCAAACCGTTTACAAAGTTGATTAATGAAAGATACAGGTAAAGTTACAGGTAATGTTGTACATCAGTCATACAACATTTCTGTGAATGAGCCGTTACTATAGAAACGCATTACATGAGCTTGTGATTTAGAGTAGTGTTACTGCCAGAGTTATTGGTGAAGCAGAATAAATTCTGCCAAACCCGAGTCCTTTCTTCTGAAACAGATTTATTTTAGACGTTGGTCTCGGCTCTATATTTCAGGCTGTTAATTAGTGGAGGTACAACACTCTGACAAGAGGAACAGACCATAAACAACACGGAGATGGAACGTAACCCGAGACGAGAGAAGAGACCTTCCCTGACTGCTGCCTTCATTAATTTGGAGCGCTGGTAAGGTGAGATTTATACCTGTAATCAGTGTGTGGGGATGTGGGGGGGTGATACGGTGGCTGCTTGGGGGAGATAAGTGCCGCTAGAGCTCGCTGGTAATTGTCAGAATGGCGATAGTGTGCTGAGATGCCATTAAATCCACCCAAGTGCCCTGTGGGCCTTTTTCTTCAAATCAAATAATGGGTTTGTGTGAAGATCGAGCCACATCCTGGTTCTGTGTGTGTGTGTGTGTGTGTGTGTGTGTGTGTGTGTGTGAGAGAGAGAGAGAGAGAGAGAGAGAGAGAGAGAGAGAGAGAGTGAGTGAGAGATGCTTTATCCTGCTTCTATCAGTCTGAATTATGAGGTTGTGTTGAAACAAGGTGCAGAAGCATGTCGTTATCTTTCAACACGTTGTCACCTTCTCACCTCCTCACCTCCTCACCCTCACCTAGAAATAATCAGTGTTCTCCTGATTCTAGTTCTATACGTAAAAAATGCCATTATAGTCAGGATTCCTATATATATATATATATATATATATATATATATATATATATATATATATATATATATATATATATATATATTTACACTATAATATACACTGTATTGCTAAACATTTGTGGACACCTGGTCATAAGTTTGGTACGTGCTTTTTGAGCATCACATTCCACATTTAGTCCCAATTTAATCCCTTCAAAGATGTTCCTCTAGATTTTAGAGGCTGTTTGTGGACAATTGTGTTCATCAGCCACAAAGGTGTAGGTAAAGTCAGGTAGTGATGCAGGTGAGAAGGTGAGAAGACCTGGGGTGCAGTTAGTGTTCACATTCATCCCAAAGGTGTTCAGTAGGGTTGAGTTCAGGGCTCTATAATGGGAGATCTTCCACTACAACCCGTGTGAAGCAGATCTTCATGGAGCTGGCTTTGTGCACAGAGCACAGCATTGCCATGCTGGAACACCTGATGACAAGAGGAGAACAAATACTATACACTTTCCTGATCATAAAGTAATGAAGTAAATGTAATTCGTTCCTGTTCCTAAGTAGCATTTTCACGTATCTGTACTTTACCTTTCAGGATTTTGAGCTGCGTCAACAACGCTTTGGGAAGCTTCTGCGTTGTCCACACTGTAAATTACATGTGTAAGCTGTCCAATGGAAAGTGCGGTGTCACGGCAAGGTGACATCACAACCAGGAAGCTATAAAACACACATGGAGTGAAGCCGGCGCTAGCTTCTGTTTGTTCATGAAGTGCTCTATGTGTATTGTTTGTCAAAAAATATGAAAGCAACCAAAACAGGCTTTTCTCTTTCTCCTGCCACACCTGCTTGGTCCAGAACTTGTTCACGAGCTTGTGTTCTTCCGCTTGTGGCAAGAGCATTTAACTCCGCGTCTCGTCCTCCAAGAAGCACTAAAATCACATTCATCAATCAACACTGCATGATAAAGCAAAATCCTAAGAAACACAAAACTCGAGGTCAGCCTAAGGTTACTATGAGCATAAAAGATTTTCAAGGAAAAAAGAAACTGATATGGGGAATGTGGGCCTCAGGGTGTAGAAGTGATGTCAGTGTATATACTGTTCTCTGGTGTTCCTGCTGAATCAGAGCATCGTGTGAGTGGAACAGAAAGAGACTGTGTAATACACTGAGAGACACTGTGAGGATGTTGGTGGTGGAATAAAGTACTGAGGAATCCTATTAATGTCAAATTATAGATCATGTGGCGAAACGCCATCATGTGGCGAAAGTCAGGAATTAACATGGTAAAGATTTTATTTTTTTTTATATTATAAATTAGCTTAGATGCTTGAAAGTAAATTGGTAATAAAATGTAAATATCTGACAGTTAGCTTGATGTATAGTGTACTGTTGTTGACTGGATGATAGAAGAACCTTTTTTGGAGAACTTTGGAGAACATTTTTGGAGAACTGCTGTCTGGTGTGGGTCTGAAATAATGTTTTAGCACGTTTTCTTTTTCATGCTGAAAAACAGAGCACACTGTTTTATATTTGAGTCACAGTGCTGGTGTCAGTATGCCGTCTCCATCTATTAATCTTCAGAAAATCTCTGGGACTAATTTAGACATCTAGATGTTCATTTTGAAGAACGTTTATAGATTTTACAGGATTAAAATACTTATTTCCTGGTTAGTCAGTGTTTTGTTTATTAGTGAAATGCAAATGCTTTTAAAAATAAATGTGATTCTATTTTTTAGACAGAAACTGAAACATACACCCTCTCAATTTTGTATTTTTTATCATCCTGGTTACTTTAAAGGTAATTTTCTTTTCCTCTGTGCAATTTCCGAAGTGATTCAGAAACACTCACAGCCAAATGGTCAATTTTACTGTTGTTTCTCTAAAACTGCTCTCGAGCTGAGAGGGACAGATAAAAGTCAGGGAGGAAAATTGCACCTACTGAGTCAGAAATACTCGATGTTAACTCATCCTTATGAATATGAAGTTTTATGTCAAGGTCGTGACAAGGACACAGCTTTATTCAAACAAATCACAACTTTCAAAAGGAAAAAAAAACTGAAGGGGGTCCGGACAGAAAGTGTCCACTTCTACACAGGACCAGATTTTACAACAAATCTTTCCATCTGCAATTTTATTTCTTTTTTTCTTTACCGCATAAATTAATTACACAAATAAACTTTGTTTGTTCCAATTAAATAAGTTCTTGTTTAAAAAATGCAGTGAGAAAGTTTTTCCCTTCGGCTCCCGAGTTCTTCCAGTGACATGGTTTGTTTCTCGCACTGATGCTCTTCAAATTTAATGATTAAAAAAAAACTAGTATATGATATAAATGCACATTAACAAATAAAAATAAATGAAAGAAAATAAAATAAAAAATGAAAAATCATCATAGAGTAGATTATTGATAGAAGAGATGGAGGCAAGAAATATTATTACACACATTTACGATCGATTTTCTGTTTTTAAATACAGAAAATTAATTTTCTCACAAAAACAAAATAAAAGTAAACAAAAAAAGGGGCATCACCATTACAATGATAACGCTTTATTTTATCAATGGGAACTTTTTATGCTTTAATAATAATAATAATAATAATAATAATAATAATAATAATAATATAATAATAATAATAATAATAATAATAATAATAATAATAATTGCAGTGCTTATGAAAAGTGTGGAAACAGAGTCTTTTATGGTTTTTGAGACACATGCATGGTCTATGCAGCAAACACGCAGTAATGTGAGAGTGACTGAGTGGAAGAAAGTTGTGTGGAGTCCAAATGGGACATTTGTGCCTCTACCAGAAGAACTTGTGTAAGACGGAGAACAGGAGAGATGTGATCAGACTCCCTCACCCCTACACTCACACATGGAGGTGGAAGTTTAATGGTTTGGGGTTGTTTTGGAGCAGGGAAGATTCCAGAAAGTGAGAGGAATCCTGAACCATCATGTCTCTCATTCCACACTTCAACACTATGCAGTTCCATCTGTGGCTCATAGCAACCGACTTCACCGTACAACAAGACGATGAGCGGAAGCGCACGTCTGAGTTCTGTAAGTGTTATTTAGAAATCCATAAAATGCCATAAAACTCAGTGTTTCAATACTTTTCACAGACACTGTATGTATATCTAGAGAAAAAAGTTGGAAGAACAAAATCAAGTGGAAACTCATTCAAATATTATATACATCAAATAATGAATACAATTTCATCTGAAAATTTCGAAACACAAACTTGTTGCATAACTTTCAGTAGGAAGAAAAGGAAGATAATATATAACATTCATAAATCCCAGCGATGTTAAATGCTGCATCGTGATTGGTCAGAAAGTGTTGATTAATTCTCTATAACAGCAGTTTAACAGGGACAGTAGCGCAGGTTAATATTAACGCTTTCATCTGGATACGTTATTGTTTTTAGGGAAACGGCTCGTTCACAGGGATGCTGTTCATGTGGTGATGTTTTCTGTGAGATGTTTATTTGACATTGTCAAAGTGTCAAAGTGAAATGTGTTTTATTTTAATGAGAGAAATAAAGAAAAAGCTGGTGAGGGAACAAATGTTTATAGCTGCTATAACGTAAGTGAGAAGTGGAAAATCTGTTGTCAGATCATTGTGAGTAGTAAAACGCATGCTGTTACAAGAAAACTAAATCAACATTAGATAACAGTACATACGTATGTCGTACATTTGATTACGGCGCAAAGGCAAAACAATTTTTTCCGGAGAAAACGATTTCATCATCATTCATCATTCCTGTTTCTTTGTAATTCAAGTGAAAAATGAAATTAGCGATGGATTTGGTTTTGTCCGTTATCCAAAAGCTTTGCTTGATGAGCAAATAGAATGCCGGTGTAGGAAAGGAGAACAAGCTGTATAAACAGGCAGGCTTTTCATAAAACACATACACCTTTAAGTTCCTTATAAGGAATGGAAGTTTCCGGTTTTCCTGGTAACCAAAAAGTCAGTGAGGAAGGAGTTCATTATCTCCAGAGTGCAGTTTGTCCTCCGGTCCTGCAGGGGGAGCTCTAGACCTGGAACTCAAACATGTCCGCTTGCTTTTTGGCTAGCTTGGCGACCTCATCGCGGATGGCCTGGACCAGAGCCGAGGTGGAGAGCGTGATGGGGGTGATCACGTCCGTGGGGTCGGTGGAGAGCGAGAACGGCTGATCGGGTTCCACCTGAGGAGGAGACACTGCCTGGCTCGGGGTCCACTGGAACACACTTCCTCGAGGGTAACGTGGGTTTGGAAATGCTTCAGCGTATCCTGGCAATGGAACCTGCAGCAAAAAATTTAGCTTTAACCTTTGCAAGAAGAAAAAAAATAGAAACAAGATATATGCAAATCTATACGCAAAATAGCAGCGATAAACACACATTCCCTCACCAGGGTTACATTTATAGCTGCTATAATGTAAATACAAATACATTTCGATATTCACATTAGTGGTCGACTGGTTTGGGTTTTTCTCTGACTGATGACTATATTTAGAAATCAGGGAAGCTGATGGCTGATATTTGATACCGATATTTTTGGCCGATGTGTTTGGCTAATTTTCTTTTTTTCTCCCTTCATCTCATAAAATCCAACAGTTAATTAATAAGATGTGATACAGAAAATCGCTTGAATTAAAGTTATTAAACCCCACAAGCCTCTCCAATCCGTGCACTTGTTGGCAGGTTTTGGTTAACCCCAGAAACACCACACTGAAGATCACATTTCAAGACTGTTTCATTTGTGGTGTGAAAGAGTCACGTACGGAATCGGTCCACGGTGTCGACACGTCCTCAGGCTCCGGGGGATACGACATCCACGAGGGACTGTGATAGGAGGAAGGAGGAGTGGAGAGAAAGTATCCGGGGTAGCCCTGCCTGCTGGTGGGGATGGCGTACACAGCGGTCATCGGGTTTCCTGAGAGACACGTGAAATGACGTGTTAGTGCTGTTAATAATCACACTCTTGCTCTCACATCTCTTTTCTGTCTCTCAGATACTTGGGTGTGGATTTGGTAGTCCATAAAAATGAATATATTGTAAATGTATTTATTGAGTCACATACACACCTGAGTGGTTGAGTACAGGCTCGGTGGTGATGGGTGGAAGTGGTCCTCTGCTGATTGGCACGTATGTGTTGTCCTGCTGACTCTGCATGTCTGGCACCGAAGATTGAGAGCTCGGAGCTTTTGGCCCAACATCAGAGGAAGACCTGAGGAAATGTAGAACATGCATCTACTTAATTGAACCACTAGATGGCAGAGTAGGAACAGAAATCTTTGACGGGCTTAGACGTGAACTCGCACCTCTGCAGTGAGCTTCTGGGCACTGGGCCGGTTCTCGGAGGAACAGGAGGAGGAGGCGAATCCGTGTCTGTGACCATCTCTGGGAGTTGAGTGAACCTGAAAGTCTAAACAGTGCAGTAACATCATGTAATGTATTAAGAGGGATTTATTGATGATGTAATGTATTAGGAGGGATTTAGTGATGATAAATTGTATTAGAAGGGTTTTAGTCATGATGTAATGTTTTAGGAGGGATTTAGTGATGATGTAATGTTTTAGGAGGGATTTAGTGATGATGTAATGTATTAGGAGGGATTTAGTGATGATGTAATGTATTAGGAGGGATTTAGTGATGATGTAATGCATTAGGGGTAAGTGATGATGTAATGTATTAGGAGGGATTTAGTGATGATGTAATGTATTAGGAGGGATTTAGTAATGATGTAATGCATTAGGAGGGATTTAGTAATGATGTAATGTTTTAGGAGGATTTAGTGATGATGTAATGTATTAGGAGGATTTAGTGATGATGTAATGTATTAGGAGGATTTAGTGATGATGTAATGCTTTAGGAGGATTTAGTAATGATGTAATGTTTTAGGAGGGATTTAGTGATGATGTAATGTTTTAGGAGGGATTTAGTAATGATGTAATGCATTAGGAGGGATTTAGTAATGATGTAATGTTTTAGGAGGGATTTAGTGATGATGTAATGTATTAGGAGGATTTAGTGATGATGTAATGCATTAGGAGGATTTAGTAATGATGTAATGTTTTAGGAGGGATTTAGTGATGATGTAATGTATTAGGAGGGATTTAGTGATGATGTAATGTATTAGGAGGGATTTAGTGATGGTGTAATGCATTAGGAGGGATTTAGTGATGATGTAATGTATTAGGAGGGATTTAGTGATGATGTAATGCATTAGGAGGGATTTAGTAATGATGTAATGTATTAGGGGTAAGTGGTGATGTAATGTATTAGGAGGATTTAGTGATTATGTAATGTATTAGGAGATTTAGTGATGATGTAATGTATTAGGAGGATTTAGTGATGATGTAATGTATTAGGGGTAAGTGGTGATGTAATGTATTAGGAGGGATTTAGTGATTATGTAATGTATTAGGAGGGATTTAGTGATGATGTAATGTATTAGGAGGGATTTAGTGATGATGTAATGTATTAGGAGGGATTTAGTGATGATGTAATGTATTAGGGGTAAGTGATGATGTAATGTATTAGGGGTAAGTGGTGATGTAATGTATTAGGAGGGATTTAGTGATGATGTAATGTATTTGGAGAGTTTTAGTGATGATGTAATGTATTAGGAGGGTTTTAGCGATGATGTAATGTATTCTGAGGGTTTTAGTGATGATGTAATGCAGTTGCTAGCTGAAAAAATTTAGCTTTTGCTTTAAAAGCTTACCGGTTTGCTCAGGCTACACTGATAGAGATCATGGCCATAGGCCGGAACCCACTGTAGTCCACCTTGGGTGTGGTTAATGGTGTCGGGTGCGCTAGTTGGCCCCTCAGAGTAGGGAATAGAAGGCCCGGGGCTGTAAGGGCTAATGGCCTGGTGCTGCTGGTAGTGGTGCCTCCTGCTGGATGAGGTATGACCTGCTGAAGCAAGGCTGAAGGCCTCCTCTAACAGCAGATGCATCTGCTGACGTACCTCATCTATGGAGGGCTGTGAGCTCAATGTGGATGTCTCCGAATGACCTTTGGCCTGCCGGCCATAGCCGTAGTGACGGCGAGCAGCCAAGCCGTCCACGTCGGTCTCCGCAATGATTTCAGGCTCCGTCTGAGAACATATCAGGAACATATTTAGCTACTTTCATTTTACAGAGATACCACAAACAAACCTGTCCACTCCTAAAGAAATCCAGAAGAATCGAAAATAAGACAAATGAAACATTATCAGGGACATCATCAGGGACTTATCATAAACACAAACTACTTAACCTCCTTTCATCCACTAGGAGTTATAGGGCCATTTATACCAGACCTGGCAGATTCAAAGCCGGCATTTTACCTACAACCATCTTCACACTGAATTCTATACTTCATCATTGGGATACTGATCTCTCACTGATGCTTTTATTCATTTTAGTGCCTACAATCAACATGCAGTTTTGCTCCACCCTGTTCAACTGGTATTATCTCTTTATAACAAAACCTGTATATCCTTGTGAATTTATACCTTTTTTTAGTTTATCTTTATATAATTACATTTACTGCATTTGGCAGATGGCTTCATCCAGATTGACTTACAACTGAGCAGTTGAGGGTTAAGAGCCTTGCTCAAATATATATATTAGAGAGCTCCATAACTGAGGCTGAAGCAAATCGCATCTCTACGGATAGCCAACAATAAGCTACATTAAAGATCCATATAAAGCAACTAACAATTCTGCTTTTCAATCCAATATGGTACAGATATTTTGCTTTTATTTATTTGGTTTAGAAAGACAGCAATTTATAAAAGTGCCTCCTGACTTCTAATGCATGGCTCTTTCACAAACAGGCCTTTGTAGTCAAAGATGAAAGATTAAATAAAACCAGATGTTCTTTTCATGTTCTGTCTTCAGAAAGATGCAGCTCTACCTCTGCCATGTTAATCTCCATTCTATGTGTTGTGTTAGGTCATATTCATGTAGCAGCAGTGGTGCTGAGAAAACCTATCCATCCATCCATCCATCCATCCATCCATCCATCCATCCATCCATCCATCCATCCATCCATCCATCTATCTATCTATCTTGATGTATATATCTGTCTTGATGCTCATTTATTCCAGCCTCCTCTGCTGCTAGAATCATTCATTATTAATTGCTTTCCCTAATAATCTCGGTGTTGAATGAACCCTGAGCTGGTGTAAGAGATTCTTTGATTTTGCTGCTTAAACAACATTGAGAGAACAGTATTTATTTATCACTTGCCTTGGCTCCGCCTCCTTTGATTAATAGCCGGGGGAGAGCTCGTAAACGCTGAGTTAGTGCCGTAATGAAAAACGAAGCTCATCTGCAGTCTACTGCAGGTGTGTGTGTGTGTGTGTGTGTGTGTGTGTGTGTGAAATCTCTCTTTCTCTGCATTTATCCACCTCAGTCCACCATCTTTCTCCTTCCTATTCTGCCTCGTTCTCATGTCACAGGAAATCAGGCGCACTGCATGCTGGGACTCATAAATCAGCTTGTGCTCGACTTGAGGTTCTGCAGTAATCTCTGATGGATTCTCTCACTCTCTCATCAGGAGATCCAGCTGCATTGGGTTTTACTGGCTGGTGCACCAGTGGCACAAATATTACAGCTGGGAGAAAATTCCTGCAGCCAAGTGCTGCCATTTTATAACAACTTCAATAAAGTTCATACTAAAACAACATCAGAAATGTCTTATTTAAACAAAATACAAGTTTGTGTACATTGTGTACAGGTTGTGTGCATTCCTCTTCAGCATTCAGATGTGTATTAAATGTTTAATAATGAATGAAATTAGATTAGTTTTAAAGCTAATAATTCCCCATAAAAAAAAGCTTCCTGTGTATCATTGACTGAAATCACTGAAAAGCCAAACGTTTCCTGAAGAGGGCGCTAACACTCGAACAGCAGCTGAAAAACCAAAGTAATGTTTACTATTTCTGATCCTGTTTTGTTCGTAGGGAAATGATAGCTGGAATTTTCCAAACCATTCAGTTCAAATAACTGGAATTTGTGTATTTGTGTTTCTTTATTTCTTTACGTCACTTATGATCACATGATCAGGGCATCTTTGTAGAAAATTGATCTCTATTTATGTTTCTATGATTAAAAAAGTGCCTATTAAAAGTGTATTAATGCTCTTTAGAAATTTTCTGAGTTAGCTAGTACATTTAGCTAGCCACCTCAGCCTGGATAAAGAATGGTTGTACAATATGAAACCCCTTACATTTCCTTACACCAATGTAAGTGAAATTAATACACTCTTAATTCACTGTTCTGCTCATTTCATGTAATGGTTTATTTATAAAGACCTGTGAACTTGTTAGGATGAAGGTGCAACAGTAATGTGGGCATGGCTGGGATGGAAGAGTAACTAGGATGTGGGCATGGTTGGGATATCGTGTGGCTGGGATGTGGGCATGGTTGGGATATCGTGTGGCTGGGATGGGGGCATGGTTGGGATGTCGTGTGGCTGGGATGGGGGCGTAGTTGGGATGGTAATATGCCTGGGATGTGGGCATGGTTGGGATATCGTGTGGCTGGGATGTGGGCATGGTTGGGATATCGTCTGGCTGGGATGGGGGCATGGTTGGGATGTCGTGTGGCTGGGATGGGGGCGTAGTTGGGATGGTAATATGCCTGGGATGGGGCATGGTTCGGATGGTAGTGTGGCTGGGATGGGGCATGGTTGGGATATCATGTGGCTGGGATGTGGGCATGGTTGGGATGTCGTGTGGCTGGGATGGGGCATGGTTGGGATGGTAATATGCCTGGGATGGGGCATGGTTCGGATGGTAGTGTGGCTGGGATGGGGCATGGTTGGGATGTCGTGGCTGGGATGGGGGCGTAGTTGGGATGGTAATATGCCTGGGATGGGGCATGGTTGGGATGTCGTGTGGCTGGGATGGGGCATGGTTGGAATAGTAGTGTGGCTAGGATGGGGCATGGTTGGGATGGTAGTGTGGCTGGGATGTGGGCATGGTTGGGATGTCGTGTGGCTGGGATGGGGCATGGTTGGGATGGTAGTGTGGCTGGGATGGGGCATGGTTGGGATGGTAGTGTGGCTAGGATAGGGGCATGGTTGGGATGGTAGTGTGGCTGGGATGGGGCATGGTTTGGATGGTAGTGTGGCTGGGATGTGGGCATGGTTGGGATGGTAGTGTGGCTGGGATGGGGCATGGTTGAGATGGTAGTGTGGCTGGGATGGGGCATGGTTGGGATGGTAGTGTGGCTGGGATGGGGCATGGTTGGGATAGTAGTGTGGCTGGGATGGGGCATGGTTGAGATGGTAGTGTGGCTGGGATGGGGCATGGTTGGGATGGTAGTGTGGCTGGGATGGGGCATGGTTGGGATGGTAGTGTGGCTGGGATGGGGGCATGGTTGGGATAGTAGTGTGGCTAGGATGGGGGCATGGTTGGGATGGTAGTGTGGCTGGGATGGGGCATGGTTGGGATGGTAGTGTCGCTTGGATAGGAAATTAATTTAGTGTAGATTTAGGATTTGGCTATACCCAGATTAATAGAATTTTGAATGTTTGGATCTTTTTTAACCCATTACTTATCAATTATTTTTTTCCATCCTCTCCTATATAATATACCTCAAGCTGTAGAATGACATGTATGATGCTCTTCTACCTTTTCCTTTTGTCACTGAAATACAATAGCCTAATTTAATAGTAGTAGTAAAGATTAGCATTACTCACATCATAGCCACTGTTGCGGATGCCTTTCCGGGGTCGTTCTCTCATCACCAGCAGATCCATCTCGGTTCCTCCAGGACTCGGGCTGTTTAATGATTGTCTGCTCCGATATGCTGGATATTTTACTTCAGAGTGTCTGCATTTAATACACACATGACAATATGTGAATTAATCATTCTGATCTTAGACTTAATTGTTGCATTTTGAATTGTTGTTTCTTAATAAACTATTATAAAGCAGCATTTTTGGATTCTGGATTGCGATTGATCAGAAGGTGTTGGTTAATTTTCTATAACAGCAGCCGTGACAGTGGTGCTGCAGAATATCAAAGGTTTATATGAATGTGCTTGTTCTAATACCTTATCATTACTTTAACATTTAACATTGTATGGAAGTCCTTAGCTTTGTTTTGGTCAGAAGAAAAAGCTCTAAGCTTTCCAAACTCTTTAAACATCTAATTTCTCAGATATTTCACAATGTAAATGTGTGCTATAGGTGATGAAGTACATTTACGTACATATATACATGCAGTTAGTCCTGGAGCAATCCAGAAAAATAATGGATTAAAAGCCACATGTCTTATGAGTTTATATTTTAAATTGAATGAAGATATCATGACAAATTAGATTCCTACAAACATTTGTCTGAAATTTTTTTCCCTCCTGCTGTTTGAGAGCCACCTGCTAAATTCATACTCTATTCATCTATTCAGGACTTCTGTTGTGTTCAACTCAGTTCAATCACCATCTATACACAAAATTCACTGATTGCATCATCAGCATATGTGTGTTCACGAAGCCTAGATCTGTCCATCACACCATTACACATCGCACACAAGCATGAAATTAGCTAAAGGAGGCTAAAAAAGCTTGTTTCATATTGACAGCTGGATCAGATATCCTTCAGTGAGTGTAAGCCAGAGCTGTTAGCTGTCCCAGATGTCTTTGCATTGCTTAATAAATTGAAGGAAATGTGAAGAAAAGCAGAATGCTGGCCTTGTGTCTGGGTTTAATGGTTGGATTACACCGGGCCTGGGGATAAAACTCTCGTGCTGGGTGTGTAATCGTCAGTAATTGGCTGTAGTATGAGAGGGAGCTTCTGTAAGGGCCGCTGATGGTTTGCTACTTGATAAAAGGATTTGAGTAATTGGCAGACACAATTTCAAACCCCTCATCCGTCCAAAGCCACTGCATGTTTAAATTAAGAATATTCCGGCTGTTTACTTGTAAGAGTGAAACTGTCTGGATCATAAGGGACAAGATAAAAGTAATTATTGATACCTGTAGAATCAGAGGAACAGCTGAATCGTATGATTATGCTGGTGTTGTGTTACACATTTTTACTTCAAGTGTAGCCTTGGTTCAGAACTAAGATGGTTCTGTGCAAGACTGGTCCAGTCTATAGACTTTTAGGACATCCAAAGTTGGTGTTTCTTCATCAAAAGGAAGACTATGTGAAGTGGAGAGGTCCTGAATGTCCTCACAAACAGCACATAAACATCCAGAAACATCACACAGGCAGTAACCTAAGAGCACCAGGGACCCTACAGCCATGAGGCAGCAATGATACCCTGCTATAGTACTGTGACCCAAGATTTTTTTATTTTTAATTGGCATCCATGATGGATTCAGGGCTTGTTTGGAGGCAGAGCACCATAACCACAAATTCTGAACCTAATTCCATACACCATGTGCCCTCAAATTTTTCAAGTTTATGATTTTGTTGTTTTTTATTATTCCCTTTCAAATCAAATCAAATCTAATTTTATTTGTCACATCAACATACATACAGAGTACGACATGCAGTGAAATGTTTATTACGACTGTCCGGCATGAGGGAATAGAATGGGGAGAAAAATAAAACAAGGAAAAAGAAGGCAGATAAATAAAGAGTATAACCAGGGGTCACCAACTTGGACTACATGAGTAGCCTGTGGGCCTTTTCCGAAAATAGCTGTTTCCTACTTTGTTAAATCATTGTTGATAATTATTATGAGAAATCATTAACATGATCAATGTTTTTACATAGATGAATATTATTAATTATTAATAATAACAAATAATAAAAGGTAAATTGAGCAAATTTGTTATTTCAAATCAAACTGAAAACTGTTTATATTAAACTGGTAGCCCTTCACATTAATTGGTACCCAAAAAGTAGCTCTCAGTTTCAAAAAGGTTGGTGACCCCTGGTATAAACAATGTAAGATATAAAATACATAAAGATATATATGAGGAAAAGTGTATATACAGGGTATGCTTATGACAGTAAACAGTAATCACATAAGGTGGTTGATGTGATTGTCGTTAAAGTGACCGTGTGCGGTGTGGTGTGGTATAAAGTGACCGTGTGCGGTGTGGTGTGGTATAAAGTGTCCGTGTGTGGTGTGGTATAAAGTGTCCATGTGTGGTGTGGTGTGGTATAAAGTGTCCGTGTGCGGTGTGGTGTGGTATAAGGTGACCGTGTGCGCTGTGGTGTGGTATAAGGTGAGAAAATATATGGCAATAAGAAAACACTTAGATACGTGATCTTAGATGATGATGCCATCATCATCATCTTTTTATATATTTGCACATTTCTTTTCTTTGCTGCTGTAACACAGAAATTTCCCCACTGTGGGACGAATGAAGGTATGCCTTATCTTATCTTATCTTATCTTATCTTGGTTGATCTTATCTGATCTTATAAGGTAATAATGATGGTGTATGATGACACACTAACCTCCTGCGAGATTTGACATATGTGGAGCTCCGGTCATCCTCATACTCCGGCGTTCTGCTGGACGGCCGTGTAACCGGTGTGCGTTCGGCTTTCTCACTTTCGTGTCTCGGAGGTTTGGAGCTTGCGTTGTTCTCGCCTGATGGGAAGTCGTAGTAACCTTTCCTCTTGGCTTTTAGCCTCAACTTGTTTCTGTAATGCTCAATGTCTGACTTCTGCTTCAGAGCCAAATTCACCTAAGGAGAGAGAAAGAAAAGGGAGGGAGAGAGAGAAAGGGATGGAGGGTGGTTTATCCAAAAGCACTAAATAAAAGAAAGAAGTAAGAAGAGCACTTAATCCTTGATTTCCCATTGGTCAACTTAATTTACAAGCTCAAGGGAAATAGGTCATAGATTTTTTTTAATTGCTAATTTTAGCGAACAAGACCAGAATACAGTAGACATGCACTGGGTGCGTTGGTTTACTGCATGAGATCTGGAGCATAAACCCGCTGTTACATATTCGGTTCCTAAGAAAAAAGAAATCAACACATTCTGACTCCTTAAAATTCTTGAGTGGAACCTCTCTGAGATGATGAAGAAACCATTGGAGGAATCAGACTCTAAAGGGAAGCCATGTTCATTTAGGTAAAACCAAATGTCCACTCATTAGAGTTCACTCATCATTGAGGTTATCAGCTGTTCACTGATAGACACTTAAGTGCAAAACTTTTCACGGTAATTGCAGCCTTATACCATTGTAGCAAATCACAGTCCAAATCATAGTTCAGCTTAAGTAGTTGAGCTTTAGCCTGCACAGTAACCTCAAGTAACATAAGGCTGTGTACAGTATGTGGAGAACATCCACAGAACTCCATTCAGAAGCAAGGCACTGATAACTGAGGCTACGTCCACATCCATTCAGAGCAGTTCGGAAGATTATTGATTAGGTGCTGCATTCATACTGAGACAGTGTTTCTGTCCAGCAAAACCTTTCCATAAACACTTAATGAAGACGCCTGAAGATGCCATTTTCATGCTTGTTGTAGTGTGAACGGAGATTTTTAAGAACAAAAAGGTATTTGTAGTCACGTGACCACATTCAACCATAAAACCCTGACATTTTTTTTTTACTTTCTACTACATTCAGATTTATTTAAAAAAAAAGAACGGAAAATGTATTCTCACCTGTGAAAGAGACGAATAAAAGTAAATAAACGTTGAGTAGAAACAAATGCATGAAGCTTTTCACATAACAAAAAAAAGTTACATATTGTTTGGTTGATTCATTTACCTCAGGATGGAATTCTCTTTAATTAGAAGATAGTTCCACAACTCAAGAACTTAGAGAATGGATTTGGACTGTAATCAATATCAACAGTCTGCTACAATGTGATCAGGACCACAGTTTGCATAAACAGTACTGCATTTCAGCACCGATTACTGACCAGTTCACCAACAGTGATGGAACTGTAATAAATAAACATTCGGTGTTGAGGATGAGGACGGGTTCCATTTTGATTCTGGTTCCTCTCAAGGTTTAGGGATAAACTTATAATTATAAGGAACAAACTTATAGGCACTAAACTTATACACTCCAAATGTATAACCTCTTTATCTCTATACTGCTACTTTGAGACAATGTCCATTGTTAAAAGTGCTCTACAAATGAAAATGAATTCAACCCAAATGAATTGATGAAGGCAAAACCCATAACAAGCAGCACTATGTGAAGAATCTACACTGTTTGGTGAAACAACCTCTGCCATGAGGTTACAGCCATAAATTATTTTTTTTAGCAGGATAATTAGCATCAATTAACAGAAATGGCTAAAGGATGGAACATTTTTAATACAATTGGAACCTGTTAGAATCTCCAAAGGAAACACAGCAGCACTTTGCATGGGTGCCGATAATCCTGAAAACAATTTGATAATTTTTTACCTCGCCATTCAGGACGGCTGAATCTTGACTGCGGTCAGAAGAGGCAGGTTGCGAGTATGCCGGCGGGGCTGCGATCTGCTTTACGGAGATGAGCTGCAGAGATCCTGATGACGTGTCATATGGATCTACCAAATCACACACATCATGAACTCACACCTTTCTCAGCATTTGTTCTCAAAGGCAAACGTGTAGGAGGTTATTAAAAATGTTACTTTGCTTTAGTTAAATGAGATTTAAAGATCCAGGTCTTAAAAAAAACAATTCGTTCTTCCTTTTCTTAGTCGTTGAAAAGTGGTATTGCACTAATAGGAATCCTGTATTAAAAAGTTTCGAGACTAGTTTTGTAACACGCCATCAGATGACAGCTCGAGGCTGCACGCACAGTCACAGGGAGCACCGACCATCATGAGTCAGTGTGCCAAAAGATATCATTCTATATACATCTGATCTCACACGTGAGTTTTTCAATAAAAACGACACAATCTCACTTCCGCACCCACACTACTCGCCAGATTTGGCTCCTACAGACTTCACCCTCTTCCCAAAGATGAAGGTCCGGCTTTAAGGTTGCTGTTTTGACACCGGTCTGGAGATCCAGTGTGAATCCCAGAAGGTGCTTGACACGCTTTAAAAGGAAGACTTCCAGGACACATTTCAGAAGTGGCAGAGACACTGGGACCCTAACCCTAACCCTAACCCTAACCCTAAACCTAAACCTAACCCTAACCCTGTATTGATGTGCAAGAGAACTATTTTGAAGGTAATAGTTTGAAAATGTAGATAAATAAAGTACTTTCTTGTAAACATTTTAAGAAATTACTAAAAGTTACTAGAAGTTTCTTCGAGGCTCGAAACTTTTTGATACCAACTCATATATTTTATAGCAGTAACCCCTTTTTCTGAAGTCTGTGTATCAGTCTTATGGGAAACACGCTCATTATTACAGAGAAGGAAAGAGACATGATTGTTTTTGAGATTCATCAGTAGATGTTCCTCTCCCGTTGTACCTGTAAGGTCAGACGCAGTGTGTGTCGGCGGAGGAAGTCGAGGCAGCATATGGCTGCAACGGTGTTCTCTACACACTCCCTGCAACACTAACGCAGCGTGCGGGAGAACTCTACATGACAGCTAATTACGTGCAAAGAAAGCATCTGTTTTTCTCAGATAGTGTGTGATCCTGCGTGAAGAGTGTGTGTGTGTGTGTGTGTGTGTGTGTGTGTGTGTGTGTGTGTGTTCTCTATCTTACCTGTCCTCTTCTTACTTTCCTCCTTCGTGAGGTTTTGCTGTGTGGAGATTTTCTTCACGAGGATCCTCGCACTGAGACAGGCCTCACCGACTCCACGCTGACCGCAGAACCGTCCTCGCTCGGCAACCTGCTGTGGGTAACCATAGCAACAAGACGCCACAGGTTTATGTGCAGGCATGCGAAAGTCACTCTGGTTTGTCTCTCAGTCTTTTTCAGTGTCTTTTCTATGACTCTATAACTCTGTCTGTCTCTGTCTCTCTGTGTTTCTCTGATGTTTGTCTGTTGTTATCTTTCTGTGTCTCTGTTTGACTATTTGTTGTTCTCTGTGTCTGTCTATCTGTGTCTTTTTGTCTCTGTCTCTATGTGTTCTGTCTCTTTGATTCTGTCTATCTGTCTGTCTTTCTGTCTGACTATACCTGTCTGTTTCTATTTCATAGTCTCA
Organism: Silurus meridionalis; assembly: GCF_014805685.1. NCBI lineage: Eukaryota > Metazoa > Chordata > Actinopteri > Siluriformes > Siluridae > Silurus > Silurus meridionalis. Next base: position 28,210,630 of record NC_060896.1, read on the forward strand.
CACTCTTTCTGTGTCTCTCTCTGTCTGTCTTTTTGTCTCTGTTACTCTCTCTGTTTTGTTGTTTGTCTCTCTAAAACTCTGTCTGTGATTTTGTCGATATCTGTCTGTCTGCCTGTCTGTCTGTCTGTCTGTCTGTCTGTCTGTCTGTCTGTCTGTCTTTTTCTCTGTCTCTCTCTCTCTCTCTCTCTCTCTCTCTCTCTCTCTCTCTCTCCCACCTGACTCAGCCATCAGTACACCTGAAATCTCAGATTAACTCACAAAGCAGTTTTATATATAAACCTTTTCCTAATTTCTCCGCCGATGGTCTTTTTGGAGTTGGTACCGTCCGGGTGAATGACCTTGAGAGAGGCGTCCCGGATCTGGAGTGGAGCCTGAGGAAGGGGTGCGCTGTCCTCGTCCGACCCCAGCTGACCCAAATGCTGCTTCGCGTAATCGAATCCCTGCACCGGCTTCAGCAGGAACACAATCAAATATCATCAGATTATCAGGAAGAATTTATATATACAATATACACTCTATCACACACACACACACACACACACACACACACACACACACAGATCATAAATAATTAAAAAGTGTCGTATGATGTTCTCGACATGCTGCTGCTCAGCTGAGGAAAATCAGTACACAGTATCTTCACAGATCCTAAACACTCACTGCATAAACTAAACATCTGATTGGACACTGATTCCAATTAGTTTTTAGTTTTTTCACGGAAAATTTCATACAATGCCAATTTACACTCCAATACCAGTGTTAGCTAGCATCAGCTGTGTACGATCCATGTGTACGATAGATTCATCATAACGAGTAATGCAGATGGAATAGTGATTGGTGTAACTCTGGTAAAGAGCAAGTCGCTCATGTTTGCAGGGGATTCGAGCTGATTGTGTGACGTAACGTTGAGAAAAGTTCCACCAACAACATTACATTTTTTTTTTTTTTTTTTTATAAATTTCGTCCTCCATATTTGTTTTTCTTGCTTGGCCATGTGACAAGTCTAAAAGGTTTGAATTATTTACCATCATCTGATGCTCAAGTAACTTTTTACAACTTTCAATTAATTAAATTAATTAAATGAATTATATTACTTTGTTAATTGATATTTAATCATTAAATAAATATAATCAATCAATCAATTAATCAATTAATTGTGTTTGTTTTGTTTTAACAAACTAGTGGGTAAAATTTTTTTATTGAAGACTCTTCTGTTTTTTCACTTGGTGATGGAAGAGGAACTTCATTTCAGTTAAAATAAATAAACTAATAAATAAACTAACAAACATACAAATAAACAAATACATAAATAAGGATGCTAATTTGGCAGTTAAAACATTTATAATAATAAAATACATTAATAACGTCCTAAATATTTAGTTCATCTTTGTTTACAGTTATATTTAATGTTTTCATTTATATTATAGCAGCATTCTCTCTCAACAAAGCACAAAGTCTTCTATCCTGAAAATGTCGCAAAATGTATAGCTGCAGTTTCACATTTGACTGATCCTGACACTGGAGACTCCTTCCATGAATGTTAATTAAGCACATTTTTCCGTACATGAAAATTTACCACATTAAATCCACGTAAATAAGCAGTTACTATGGAAATGATAACATGAGAACGGTACATTCATATAAACACAGCTGACTTTGGAGATTTTAGATTTACTGATCGAACAAATTCTAGAATTCAGTGTCAATGTATTCAGTGATGATTAGCTTTAGGTTTGAGTTCTATTGACACATGTATAAGCAAAAGTTTAAAGACACCTGACAATAAAATTGGTTGGATTTTAGATTTTTGAACATCACATTCCACATTCAGTCCCAATTCCTCTTATAAGTTTATTCACTCTTCTGGGAAGATGTTCCACTAGATTTTGTGGAGATAAATTCAGCCTTAAGTTAGCAGAGACAGATACATGGTGCATTATACTAATACTCAGGAAAGTAAGTTGTGTCTGAATATGAAGGTTGTTTTAATTGAATAATTAAATTTTTCTTGAATTTTGTATAAGTGGATTAAATTTCAAGCCCCTTTAATTAAATTAAGCCACAATTAAATCGGTAGTCAAAGGAAATAAAATACATTACAGCTTATTTACTCATAGCTGTCACATTAAACGTGCACAGTGAGAAACGGCATGTACAGTAAATAAATACATCCATTTTAGCGCAACTTGAACAGATTTGTAAAGAATTAAAAATAAAGTACAGTTTTTTTATAGTGTTTGAGAGACACATTCATGTTCCTTTTGTTTCTATGCAACAAACTCAGTAAAGTAACATTCTGAAGATTTACTATGACCAAACAAATCTATAAATGTTCAGATGTTTCACTTGATTCTCATTAAAAAAATGCTCCTTTTGCATGAACAGTTTTACACACTATCAGCATCCGGACACGTCGTTTCTCCAAACATTAGCTGAAAACTCATTCATGTTCCTTATTGGTTGGAGATTTGCTTCTTCATCTCAGAGCAGTTCAGTATGATTGAGGTGTGGTGTCTGGGCAGGTGGTTCCATAATAGATATTACTCCAGACGTCTGTCTGCTCTCTAAATAACACGTACAGAACTCAGACGTGTTTATCGCTTCCGTTCATCGTCTTGTTGTACGGTGAAGTCGCTTCTGATGAGCCGCAGTCCAGACGGAACTGCATGATGATGAAGTGTGGAATAGGAGCCATATTGTTCAGGATTCTTTTCACTTTCTGGAACCTTCCCTGCTCCAAAACAACCCCAAACCATTAAACTTCCACCTCCATGTGTGAGTGTGGGGGTGAGGGAGTCTGATCACATCTTCTCTCCTGTACTTCATCTTACACAAGTTCTTCTGGTAGAGATAAAAATGTTCAATTTGGACTCCACAGAACTTTCTTACAGTCATTCACTGTCCAATTCTTGTGTTTTTGTCTTTTACTGATTTTGTTACATAGAAAAAAAACAACTCTTTTGGCAGGTGCTATAATTATAGACATTTCATTAGATTTTTTTTTTTTTAACTACAAATATTTAATGAAAATTAATGTTCTGCACAAAATTTGTGAACAAATGAGGTCACGCTAGGATAAAATGGGTCAGAACCTGAGAAGTGGATGATAAAAAATGTCTTATTACATCAGATATAATGTTGTTTTGTTATCGAGAAAACAAGCAAAATATAAATAAATAAATAACATGTTAGCAGGTGGAATCTGAAGTATAGATGTTTTCTAATTAATTTATTAATGTACTTTTTTTTTTTTATCTTAGTCAACTTGGTACCCTGTATAGCACAGACTGGCCTACTTTTACAAAAAAACCTTCAGAGAATTTCTGACCTTGTTCCCAATACATACTCCATTTATTTGGGTCTTCACACACACACACACACACACACACACACACACACACACACACACACACACACACACAGACACACAGCATTTTTAAGAGAGCATCACCTTGTAAACTGTCCAAGAATGTAGCAAAAGTTGTAAACCTCAGCGGTGATCAGTATGTATTGTACCTACCTGGTGATAGTAACTCATGTCCCTCCTGTATGTCGTCTGCAGGAGAAAGAACAATGCAAAGAGCCTACATTATACTCATACTCTTTCTCTAGTACTCAGGGTGCTAACTGCAAAGTAGTGCATGTTATAATAATAATAATGAAAACAATAAAAATAAAAATACCAATAATAGTATGAAAAGCATAAGGAAGGCAGAGAAGCTCCACCCAGACTCAGTTTCTGCACCTTAACCCGTGGATTCAGGTTGGCAATTCCGTCAGTTTTGAAGTCGCTCTTGTTTTTGTGGCACAGAACAGCGGTGATGATGATGATGATGATGGTGACGATGCTGATAGGAGCCAAAACAGAGGCGATGATCCAGAGGTTGTTGGAAGGGCCCTTCACCACAGCTGTATGATGAAAGGATACAAAAGTTTACGTATGTAACGCTAGTTCCCTGAGGGAACGAGACGCTGCATCGGAACGCTTTGGGAACGTGACTGCGTGGTCCATGCTCTGAGTAATAAGTCTAATCAGTCAAAATTGAAGACAGGCTGTCACTGGCGGGGTGACGTCACAACCAGGGACTATAAAGCGCACCTGGAGAGAAGACTGTTTTAGCTTCTTTAACTGTCAAGGGAGAGACGTTCACTTTCAGGAACTCAGGAAGCTGGCCATGTGCTGAAGCACATTCGTGGCAGGGTTAACGAGCCAGGTCCCTGAATGGGTCGGAGGGAAGCGGGCACGAGAAAAGTGCTACAAGGTGCTACACGCCCCCAGGCTATCTCTCCACAGGTCAGGTCAGGACCTTTTTGTCTGTAGCCCTCTTCTCGGAGATAACATTCCTCAGATCCTTCACCTCACGGGGCTTGACCCAGGGCACCGTGCGGGATCCCACAAAAGGAGAGCGTGTTGCAATACTCTTTCTCTGCACTTGGCGGTACAAAGTGATGGGTTGGGGTTGGGGCTGCACCTGCTGAGCAACCCCAATAAGAGCGGCGTTGGAGATACTGCTGGAACGCAGTTGGACTCCTGGAACCTGTTAACTACCGAATCAATGGCGTTGCCGAACAGGCCCGAAGGAGAGAGTGGGGCCTCCAGCAGAAATTCTGAACGAGCGCTTTATGAACGATCAGAAGCTGAAGCAGTCTTCTCTGCAGGTGTGCTTTATACTCCCTGGACATGACATCAATTTTCATCAACAGCCTGTCTTCAATTTTGACTGATTAGACTCAGAGCATGGGCAATGCAGTCGCGTTCCCAAAGCGTTCCGACTCAGCTTGAGTTCCTCAAAGGGAACCTACATCATCTGTCTCTGAAATCCATTATTTCATTTTCAAAGATATTGAAAGAGTGAATTAAAACTTATTTTATATTTTATACATAACCAACTGATTGCATAGATGATATGATGATATGCTTTTCCAGACTCTGTCCCACAGAACCCCAGTCCCACAGAATCCTTGTCCCACAGAAACCCACTCTCACAGAACCCCCATCCCACAGAAAGCCAGTCTTGGTCCCACAAAACCCCAATCCCACAAAACCCCAGTCTTGGTCTTACAAACACCTGTCCCACAAAATACCTGTCCCACAAAACCCTAATTTCGGTCCCACAAAAACCCAGTCCACAGAAACCCACTCTCACAGAATCCCCATTCCACAGCAAGCCAGTCTTGGTCCCACAAAACCCCAGTTTCGGTCCCACAAAACCCCAGTCCTAAAGAACCCCAGTCTCAGTCTCACAGACTAACTGCAGCACAGAGCCCAGTGAATGTCCCACAGAATCACTGTCCCACAAAACCCCAGTCACAGTCTCACAGAATCCCAGTCCCACAGTACCCCAGTCAAGGTCCCTCTGAATCCCAGTCCAGTCTTACAGAATCTCATTCCCAAAGAACCCCAGTTTCAGTCCCACATAAACCCTGTCCCACAAAAGTTCTTCAGAATCCCATTCCCACTGAACCACAGCACCAGTCTCACAGAACCCTGGTGCCAGAACTACGGAATTCCAATCCAAAAATAACCCATCAACTTTTTGTAGTTGTACGGTGCACTAAATTTCAAAAATATTCAGATGTGATTCTAATCCTCTTTGATCCCAGTATGTGCTGATGGATGTGTTTATGCTAATGCTTGCATTTGTGCATGCCTGAGGCAGTGCATGTGATATGTATCTGAACTAATCCCACATTCTATGTGTTGTAGGAATTGTTCCCTGTTATAGGAGATTTATCTTTCTTGATTTCTTGCTGAGGTTCAGTGCATCCTCCTTCTCTCTCTCCTGTGGAGAACTGAAGTGGTTTCTAGCACCTCTGAATACAAGAATGTGTGTGGGGTGGTCTTAATCAAATCCCTGTTACATATGAAAATGGTTTAGTGGATTAGTGTAGAAACACTCATCAGAATCCCTAAGCTAGCAGTTGTCTATCAGTAAGCCAGGCAGGAGCAAAGCACTGACTTTAAGTAAGAACAGAAATAATAACAAACCTTCAGCTTGGAGCTGGACAAAATACCCAAGTGTCAGAGCCATGGTCTGGGAGTCCACAGTGTTCAGGAATTTAGCTGCAGTTGTACCAGGGAGTGGCATTCCATTCAACTGCACGTAGTAAGTAAGTTCAGCTGGGTTTTTTGGTCCTACCACTCGCCTCATGCCAACCATCTGAGATCAAAGAGACAGCAAACAGAAGTGATTAGAGAATGTGAACATTATACACCAAATTTGTCATAACTACAATCTTTGGTCCCTAGCTAGAGTCTGCACAAGATCTGAGCTAGTCCATTGCTTTGGGATTCTACTGCTTAATGATTGTCAGTCAAGGCCAATATCATGAAGACTTTTTTGGATCCCCAAGGTTTTAAAAGTTCCTGGACTATGTTTTCTTCAAAGCTGATGGCGATATTGTCTACAGTGAAGTGTGTATGATCATAAATCTGCATTATTCCTTCACATGTGGTCAAATATCTGAAGATTTGCCTCTGAATTTCCTTCTCATTTGTTGGTTGTTCAAGGATGATAGTAGGGTGGTCTTATTTTAAAAATAATTAAGGAGGAGGATTCCCAGGATTTGTTACAAAATAATGTAAATGATCTGAGCAAAGTCCAGATCTCTGATGTAAATGGACCACTGCATGATCATTGATGTTTCGCTGTGCAAGGGGACAGTGTTGGAAAAAAGATAATTAAAGTACTTTATTGTACACAGAGCTCACCTCAAAACATTTTGATATCCCCTCATACCTTCATCACACAACCACAGCACACATCCAGTAACCTCAAACTGTTAAATTAAATTCAGACTCAGGGTTACCTGCACAGTGTAACTGCCCACTGTGTTGGCTCGTTTAAAACGGACACCCTGCTGATGTGCTACCATGAAGAGCTCTGCCAAGCGCTGTTCCATCAGACTGGCAAAACTCTGGTACTGACCCTCCAGAGACGAGTTCTCCACATCCTGAATCACTGCACACAAACCGCAACAAAGCATGCAAGAAAGGCAGGATTACTAGTTATTTGCCTACTGTGCAGTCGTTAATCCAATCACACTGCAGCAGAACTAGCTCAAGAAATATCGACCATCTGGAAAGGCCCAGACATGCGAGCCAATGAAATACAGTCTCTTTCTGATGAGATCATTACCTTCTCCTGGAGGGCACGTTCACATAAATCTATACTCACTCACATATATAGTACATACATTTTACGATTGATCACCCTCAAGAGATATCAGTGTTACTTATGGTATCCCACCCTTATTTTACTTTCATTTGATTGTTCCGGCTACAAGGAGGGTGTCCAAACTAAAAGAGAATTACAATTACAATCCAAATCTAAGACAAGAAGGAGATGTTTTGGTTATGAACACACCCATTAAATAAAAAAAAAGGAATATCGACAAAGGCCATGTGTTTATCACACATTATACCACAGTGCTTTTGAATACTCGATTCTGATTGGTCAGAAGGTGTTGATTTGTTTACATACCCAATTCTGAAAAAGCAGGGACATGTAAATTAAAACAGAATGCAATGATTTGCAAGTCGCATTAACCCATTATTTTACTCACAACAGAAAATAGAAACCATTTAAAAGTTACCATTTTAAGAAAAGAAATAGGGTCATTTTGACAGCAACACGTCTAAAAAGATTCGGGACAGATGCAAGAAAAGATTAATGAGGTTAATTTGGCAACAGGTCAGTAAGATGACTGGGTCTAAATAATGTATCTTAGAGAGGCAGAGTCTCTCAGAAATAAAGATGGGCACCAATCTTCACTAATCTGAGAAAGACTGCGTCTACAAATTGTCGAACAATATCAGAAAATGTTTCTCAATGTACAATTGCAAAGACTTTAAATATCTTATCATTTACAAAATATAATATTAAAAGATTAGATAAAATCTGGGGAAATGTCTGAGCGAAATGGAAGGGTCATCTGTTGGATGGCGGTGATCTTTGGGCCCTCAGGCGGCACTGCATTTAAAACAATCTTGATTCTGTAAAGGGAAATCACTGCATGGGCTCATTAACACCTCCAGAAATCATTGTCTGTAACACAGTTTGCCATGTCTTGACGCAAAGCTTTCAGTTTTTGGTAACAAAAAATTGTCTTTATAGGTTCGACTCTTTTTTTTCAATGTGATCCAAAAGATGATTGCTGACTTAATGAAACAAATATAGAAAGAAAATCAACGTTTCCTGATTTGTTTCCATTTTCAGTCAATGTTACTGATAGATGTGCTCAATCACTTACCTGTGATTACCCAGAAGTCCTTGGTAGCTGCTGAGGTGTTGAGGTTATGGTACTCCAGAGCTAGGTGAGAGGACACAATACAATAATAAAATATAAAAAATCAGGCAAAAAATCCAGATGATTAATGTAAATCCAAACTATTTTATAAATAACCCTGTAGAAGGCAGTGTAATTATAACAATCAATTACAAAGCTTTACTCCTAGAGTAAGAGAATGACTTAATTTTATTTATTTCTTCATTAAAATCATCAACTTGTATTCTCGATCACTTGCCTACAAGTTTCTTCAAACAGATCATTGCAGAAGTAATTAAACCTGTAAACCTTCCATCATCATTGGTAAATCCTTCAAACTGGCAGTTAGAACCCCTTGACATTGACCCTTGTCAGCTGTCCAACTACAGATCAATATCAGACATCCCCTTTATCGCCAAGATTTTGGAAAAGATTGTAGCACACCAGTTCTGCTCACATCTACTGAGGAATAACATTTTTGAAATGTATCAGTCAGGATTTCGGCCTCATTATAGCAGAGAGACGGTGTTTTGTTTTGCTCGACTTTAGTGCAGCTTTTGACACCAAACATCATAATCTCCTCCTTCCTGGACTGGAGAACGTTGTTGGAATAAAGGTAACAGCTCTCTTCTGGCTCAGATCTTATCTGACTGATCACTATCAGTTTGTTGATGTAAATGGTAAGTTCTCCACACTCTCTGAGGTAAAGTGTGGTGTTCCACAAGTATTTGTCTTAGGCCCACTGCTTTTCTCTTTATATCTGTTGCCTCTGGGTGAAATTACACATAAACATGGTATTCACTTTCGTTGCTATGCTGATGATATACACTATATTTCACTATTTCAGCAATGCCAGATGAGAAAGATCTTTGACCTTAGTGTGATTATTGACTTTAGTGTTTCCTTCGAGGCTCATGTGAATAATATTACTAGGATCGCCTTTTTTCACCTTAGACATATTGCTAAAATTAGAAACATGATGTTACAGAAAAAAATTTTTTTGTAACATCTAGATTAGACTACTGTAATGCTTTACTGTCTGGGTGTTGAAATAAGTGCATAAATAAACTAAAGTTTATTTTTAAGTCCTCAGTAGATATAGAAAATATGAGCACATCAGCTCTGTTTTAATCATCTACACTGCTTCCAATTACATCTCACACTGATTATAAAATACTACTATTGACGTATAAAGCACTTAATGGTCTCGAGCCTCAGTATCTGAGTGAACTTCTGTACCAATATGATCCTTCATGTCTATTTAGATCAAAAGGTGCAGGCTATTTGTTGGTACCTCTTATAATGGAGACTTCAGCACTGGGCAGATATTTCTCTTATAAACCCCACAGTTATGGAAAATCCTTCAAATCAGTGTTTAGGACTCAGACACAGTCTCAGTGTTCAAGTCGAGGCTGGAAACATTTATTTAGTCAAGACTTTTATCGGTAGATTCTGCTTAGGTAAAGGAGCAGATCTGGAGGGATCCAGGATATCGAGTGTTCGGTGAACTGGGATATTTGTATGCTGTCGTCCCCTCACTCTCACATGTTCACTCACGTTTGTTGAGATGATGTGGTGGGTCATCTTTAATCCCAGAGATTTCTCATGTCGGTGTTAACTTCTGACTCTCATTAGTAGTTATGCTGCCATAGCGAGTCTTGCCAGAGTCCAAACTGCACAGTGACCTTAACGTTTATACAACAGTGAGGAGACTTAATAATCTCTTTCTCTCTCTGTCAAGTTAAACATGCTCCTAAGGTACCAGTGACCACTGTTTCTGCCCCTCTCCTCGGGTCTACCCGCTGGGGATGGTTTCTCATCAACAGCCTGGGGATCCATGAAATTCCAGAGTAAGAACAGGAGCTTTGAGGATGGATTTAGACTGTAGTTAATGTCAACAATCTGCTACACTGACTCAGGACTACAGCTTGGATCTGATCACCATCACTTGTTTAGCTGTAATAAATGGACATTCTGTGCCACCCAGATGAGGATGAGGTTCCCTCTTAAATCTGGTTCCTCTCAAGGTTTCTTCCTTATGCATCTCAGTTAGTTTTTCCTCACCACAGTTACCACCAGCTTGTTCATTTTTTCTTACCACATTAGCTGTGTAAAGCTAAAATGCATTAAAATGAATAGATGCGCGGTATTAAAGTGAAGTGCTTTGATCCTTCAGGTTCAGAGGCGTTTCCAAATATTTCACCACGTGCACCATTAGTACTGGTGAAGTGAAGCCCTGCAGCAATTTCCTAATTAAAGTTTGACTCAGTTACACATCGACAGAGTGATTAAAAACTTTGGCCGGCTGCATCCTCTCAGGGCATGTTGGAGCAGAGAGCATGAAATCAGAACCAGGCTTTGGACTATTTCTTCTGTGGATTCAAGAGCATGAAGCTTTTTTTTATTTTTGCATATTAAATACATTTGCATTTGTGGAGATTAGATTGCTACAAGCCAATTAGGAATGTTTGAAAGAAGATTTATGCTTTTCTCAGCACTAAAAAGAAAGGCTTGAGGCTTGAGAGATTTGGAGACTAAATTAATATGGCTCTTGAGATCATGCAGCAGATGGAGGAAACTGGGCTTTTTCAACACTTTGAATGGAGGTATTAGTCTTTCTGGAAGCTCCTGGAGGCTTTGCTAATTAGCTGATGAGACGAGTCTGATGGGGTATGAGCCAATCAATTAAATAAAAAATATACATATAAATTTCATAGCAGAAGATCTATAAAGCCTCCAGGAACAAAACCAAAAAAACCATGAGCATGTGTCCTTAAGTTGGAGAGTGTGTTTTTTCCTCCCATTTGCCTGAGGTTCTGTAAAATACACAACCTTCTTATACACACACACACACACACATACACACCCCTTATATAGCACTACCCCATTGTTAATTATTTTTCCTCCTAATTAGATTTAATGATTGATGCGTTCCCTTTCGCAAGGAGGGGCAGGAAACAGCCTTTGCTTCCTGTACAACAGTATCATTCTCCACCTTGGCCTGCCTCATGCTTACAGAAGATTTTAGCACAAGATGGAAAGAAGTATAACGTCTTTCCACTTTAATGTTGCAGCTACTGTATTTGTAACTTCATCTTGTGTTACAACGAGAGAGTAATATTTGACTGTTTCAAAGCGTGACACAGGAGACTCCCTCCATAAATGAATATTTCTTTACATAAAACTCACCAAATCTATAATTAAGATGCATTTAAATCTGTTTATGTGGAACATCAACTTATAAATTCCTATAAACACTATGGAAATTCTGTTACCTGACCCATCAGAATCCAGAATCCAATACTGTAGCATATACAGATCAGTAGTGATGGACAGTAATGAAGTAAATGTAATTTTTAAGTGTACTCAAGTAGTTTCTCATGTGTCTGTACTTTACTGGTGTTTCGATTTGTGGAGATTTTTACTGTAACCACTACATTTCAAAAGTCAAATCTCTCACTTTTTACTACATTTTGTGAAATCAGTCGTTTCTTTTTATTTCTGAGGATAAAAACGGAACTGGTGAAACACACAGCGAGTCACCAATCAGGATCGAGCGCACGCTCTGTTTTACACGTGTTCTGATCGGCGCTTGGTGCATCTACTGATCACCAACATACAGTTCAGCATCAGTTCAACATCAAGCAGAACATTTAGAGAGGAATAAATGATGAAGAAACTCCAGACTCAAACACGTGTGGATTTTTTGTGTAATTTCTTTTAAAGTGGTTGAAAAGAAGGTTTTGGGTTCATGATGATTGTAATAGAAATCAATCAGTGTTTGAGTCATTAATATCATTCTATTAATAGATCAGTGTGCTGAGAGTCACATTCGAGTCTTTTCACATAAACTGAGGTGATTAAGTAAAGAGTCTTGTGATAAAAATTATAATAAGAACATTATAGTTATAATAAATCACTACTTTGGTAAAGGAGCAGAAGTACTAAAGTACATTTGAAGGCAAATATTTTAAATACTTTTACTCACTTTTACTTTTGCCAGAGTGAAATTTTATTGAGTTTATCTCTATTTTAACTCAAGTACGTAATTTATGTATTTAATTCACCTCTGCAGATTAACACCAAAGCACACTAACTTTATTAGGAATTAGGAATTTATACATCTTTTAAACATTCCCTCTTTTTCGGTATTTCCAGAAGTCTTCTTAATCAGCTCTTGACCTCTCGTCTCTCATGTCTCATCTACTGTTCCAGAAATCCTCACTCTATCTGTTAAAATAACCGTATAACCTTTCTGCTTTAAATGCCATTTCAGATTTTTCCCGGTCCGAGAGCCAGAAATAAAAGGGTAAGAAGTGAAATGGAGATAAGCAGCAATCAAAGCGATCAGGTATCACAGAGAAAAGCTGCATTACGTCCTGACTGAGTGAAAAATATGTTGGCCCACAATCTGCCTTTAACCAGACAACAGTCATTTTGTTCTGTTTCCAATGAGATGGCTTTCTCTTGACCTTCTGTAGCAACCTGAACCATGCTAAGCTGTGCTTCTAAAAATAATCCAACATGATGTATTGTGTTTTTATGCCTTTAGTACAGAAATGTGCAAATACAACCGCATCGCATATGTATACAACTTTTGCAAGCAACACAACATTAATTTAAAAATATGTTACATTTTTTACAGTACAGTAACTAATTGTAATATATTGATAATTAAATATCGAAAATAATCATCTAGAAAATATCGCGTATGTACTATCATTTATGGAAGGAGTCTCCAGTGTCATTGTTTTGTAACAATCAAACATTGAGTGAACAAATAAACATGCAGCATGCACAAAATACGTCCATAAGAAACCTTACGTTCTGCTATAATGAGCGGAGGGTAAAACAGGAAGTAGCCCACAAGCTCAGCGGTCAGGCGACTTAGCAGGTTACTGGCCGCGGTGCCATTCAAAGTCTCAGTTCTGTTCTGCACCACATAAACCAGAGACACTGCAGGAGATCCAGCCGACTGAGACACACTCAGGATCTGATAGATAAAAAACAAAAGCTAAAATCAGCAAGAGAAATAAATAGTGACATTTTGCTATTTTATTGCCTTTAGAATCAATATCACTACTGAAAAAAGTTCTGGAACCTTTAGAAGAACTTTTTGAAGAACCCTCAAGGAGCCATTGTATCAAAAACTAAAAAAGCCAACATAGATTGTCTCCAAAACTGCAACTCACAGTGTTTTCTGACCAATCAGAATCCAGAATAAAATTAAACCTAATTGCCCAAAGAGAATAATAAGATTTGATGTGAAGATAGAAACATTTTAGAAAGATTGACATTTTTTTAATCTTTCACATCAAAATCAATGAATCTTTTTTGCATCATTGAGTTAATTTTGTTTTGTTTGATCAGAAATTAGATAGATAGATAGATAGATAGATAGATAGATAGATAGATAGATAGATAGATAGATAGATAGATAGATAGATAGATAGATAGATAGATATGTGTGTGTGTGTGTGTGTGTGTGTGTGTGTGTGTGTGTGTGTGTGTGTGTCACACCTCTACACTGAGTGTGCTGTAACTATTTAGAACTTTGGCCTCGGCTTCAGCAAAAGCGTTCTCCAGTCTCTCCTCCATCAGCTCAGCAAACCTGCAGGACCTCAGATCATCTCCTGGTCCTACAAATCTCAGAACTGTTTTCACACAAACAAACAGTTAAACACACTTTTACACACACAAACAAACAGCACAGTATGATGGAAAATATTAGCATTTTCAATGATACTACAGCGAAGGGTTCTTGAGGCTTCATGATTCTAAAATACTGTACAGAAAGGAAAAGCTTCTATCTGGTCACTTTGAGATGAAGCTCAGATCAGTAGATGCTTGACCTTTTGCAATGCTCTCCCATTTTCACCCAGGATATCTGGAGTTCATCCAGAGTGAACATCAGGGTTGACTATCACAACCCTTCAGTGAATTGTTTCCAAAATAATGGGTTTCCAGACCCGACTTCCTGGGCCTTTGAGCGTTCTGTACATCAGCTAAATCATTTCTACTATTCTTTGAGATAACTGCTAAAAATGTATCATCTTGTACATTTTAGCATCAGAGCTAATCCTGTTTAAAAACCCTGAAAGCCTGGCCGAGAGCTAGCGTATGGTTGTGAGTAAACACAAGCAGCATGCTAGGAATGATGACGCATGATAAAACTGTATGAGGTGCCAGCCAACATCTCATCTCAGCTGACAGCTACTGCTGGGATGGCTATAACATTTTAATACAATATCACAATAACAGGGAAAGTGACATAGAAATTAAACAGCACACAAACCGATTAAGGCAAAAATCCCGCAGGCTCTATTTAACAATATTAGATTAGCTCATTCCCAGTTTCCTGCCTGAACGTCTCTGTTGTTGGACGTAAATCAAGCTCTAAACATGTGCCAGCTCTCTGAGCCACTGAGTCTCTGACCTGTCTTCAGCATGAGTGAAATAGTAGGAGTTGGCCTCCAGGGGGCTGCTGGGGTTGGCAATGCCTGAACCATGGGCACAAACTGCCGGATATCCGCCATTAGCCTGTCCATGCCGTAGGAGCTCAGAGCCTCCACGATAAAGGACGAGGTGTAAACCATATTGCCACGGGTTACGTAATAGCCCACGGTCACATTGGACATCGTGGACAGACTTTCGATCTGTAGAAATGAAGCATCAGAGAATTGGTCAATTCCTAAAAAAAATGCTACAAGTGCACATATAAAAAATGGGCCATGTGAATGGTGTTGGATATACCAGAACATTAGAAGTATGAATACAAAGATGTATGATTACAAGAAGTCTTATGGGTTGAATCTTGGTCAATAAATACCAATTGATGGTATTAAATGAAAACATTAAAATTATGTCACTTTCCAGCATTGATGAGTTCAAGCTGTTTGATTGAATTTGTTCGAAATAACGCTTCATTTTCCTTCATTTTTTATGTACAACTTGTTTATTAGCATGCTAATTTTTCTTTCTTAGAAATTTATTTTGGAGAACAACTCTCCTTCCTTACTCCATTAGAACACTGTCAGTATTTATCAAGATCTCCTTTTACACCGAAAAAGAGCATGACTCTGAGGAAAGGCAGAATGCTGAGATGATAAAATATCTACCTAGCATGGCGCTGCTTGGGCAAAATATATAACAGTGCTTAGTTCAATTCCGGTTCTTTTTTTTTTTTAATAGCTGTTATGTTTAATACATATATTTAATGTATTTAAAGTCACCCAAAGTGTAGAAATGTAAAATATTTGTAACATTAGCAGATTAAACACAAGCTTAGCATTTTCAGTACAGTCACACCCATGAAACAGACATTGCTGTGGTGTGATTTAGAACAAGTCCAGAGGAAAAGAGATGTGATTTTAAATTTTATTTTATTTTATTGTTTTATTTTCACAGGTAAAAACAGGGCTCTGGGCGGTTTTCTGAATGACACCATACAATGACAGAGGGCCCCACAAACCAGCATGCATGAAGTGTGTGTGTGTGTGTGTGTGTGTGTGTGTGTATGTGTTGAGGTCATGTTTGGAAACTGCAGAATTTCTTATACAATTGAGTTCTGTTACTCAGGATGTGAACTGGCCTTTTGCCTGAGTCAGTAATCAACACCTCATAAAGGTGATATTGAGGGATTGTGTTTCAGGGAGATGAAACTCGCCCAAACTCCCCTTGATTTGAGAGATCATTAGGGGATTAGAGAGCTGCATTTCCGCTCAGGAACTTTAGGAACATCAACAGAAGTCATTTGCGGTCAGGGAGACTTTTATCTATTGTTACTTCTGGATTAACATTTTTGGAAAGCACCTGAACGGTTAGTGCTCTATATGAGAATGTTATGAGAAACAGTTGCTTCTGAGAGTAGCTTTGGCTTTTCCACTGCATATTTATATGGGGAATCAATAAGTGGTTAACAAAAAAGAATGGATTTTTATAAGGCTTTTACAACCCTAGTAAAAGATACAAATCTGTTTAATAAAGGTATTCCCTGCCTTATGATGGAGATGTGCACCCTTGACCCCATCATAACTTATAAATATTGTAATTCGAGACATGGCCTAGCATACCCAGGAGTATTAAAGAATGGTCATCATTATTGGGTAGTGTACTGTAATTTATTAATAACTAATTTTAACAAATTACAGTACATCATTTAGCAAAACAGCAATTTACACTTAATATTTTTATACAAATATTTTTTATATATTTTAAAAATATTTTTACAATTTTATTTTATTGCAATCATCATCATAAGATCACAACTCAGGGACTACCTGTATATGATTAAACAAAATTGGGGCCAATTTTTATGACATTTTACAGGAATTGGAGTGCATCAAGTTAAACATTTTAAAATCAGTAGAAGCCGAACAAAAACACTTTACTGATGTCTTGGAACTATTAAGTGTCTGGAAGTCTGAAGACTTTTGAGATTCCAGCTAAGCTAAGATATTTTAACCAAAAACATGTTCACTTCTACCAAAAGGTCAAGACTTCACAGAAAATAGGAATGGGTAGCTCAGTGGTTATCGTGTAGGACTTCTGCTCAGAATGTCATGAGTTCAAATCTCACCACCTCTAAGCACCCTCTTAAGGCACCCTGAGCAAGGCTCTTGACCCTCTAATGCTCCACTTGCACAATCATTGATATAATGGAGCTTAAAACTAATTAAAATTTATTTGCAGAAAGTGTTTACTTCATGCTAAGAGTGTTTGCTTGGCATCCACACAAAATTGAAAGCAGTTCCGTTGTGAGATTAAGTTGTGGGACGTGGGAGCTGATTGGTTAAAGCTCTGGGTTACTAATCGGAAGGTTGGGGGTTCAAGCCCTGATATCGCCAAGCTACCACTCTTGGGGCCCCTGAGCAAGACCCTTAAACCTCTGCGTATCATGGCTGACCCTGAGCTCTGACCCCATGTTCCTAACATTACTGGGATATGCACAGAAAGAATTTCACTTTGCTGTAAAGTACATGTGATAATTATAAAGCACCTTTGATTTACTTTCTATAAAACTGACCTTTGCTCGGACACTGCTGTCATTCAGAACCTTGGTCAGTGCCAATGTCAGGCCTCTCGGAAGGTTGTGTTTCAAAATATTGTCCAGTCGATTCCTCCTGATGTGGACAGACAGAACTGCCAGAGAAGGTCATAAAGACATAAAGAATGAATTAGAGTTACCAGGCTTAGATATGGAACTCGCAAGTTAAGAGAGAGCCGACACCCATCATGGTAGTAAAGTTAACATTACAATTCTCACCCGTTTTAACCCACATCCTGTCAGTTATGTTGCAGCTGTGTGGAGAACTTTCAGTCGTGGTGGTAATGGTTGTGGTTCTGGGTGGACTGGTCCTGACACTCAAGGTGGTGGAAGTCCATTTAGGGGACGAGGTTGGTGCTATAGTTCTGGAAGGCTTTGCTATAGTTGTGGATGTTGCAGAAGTGGTAGATCCTATGGTGCTGGTTACTTGGGTTGTGCTGGTCAGCTGTGTAGTTGTAGTAGATGCGGTGGTAGTTGTGAAGGCTGTCATGGTGGTGATGGGGGTGAGTTCTGGGACCTTGCTGGTTGGTAGTTCCTGGGTTAGTGGTTCTGATTGGACTGAAGTGTTTATATTTTTGTTGGGTAATGTAGGTCTTATCATTTGAAAAGGAGGTAAAGCAGAGTCATTTCCTTTAGCAGGAAACCTGGTCTCTCGAGATGTTAGGACAGAGGATGGAAACCCAGACATCCACTGGTCCAGCGTAGTCTTTTCTGTAACAACAACATGAATTTTACTCACTTGCTGTAAAAGGTGGAATGGGATTAGAGCTGAGTTCTGAGAGAACTCAAGCAAGGGCTTTGATGAAGATACTGACACGCCATGTGGTAATTCAGATTCATAATAAGATGCTGTCGAAGGTGATGAAGGAAATGCTAATGGAGATAAAGCTAAAGGCATTCTTGGAGATGCTGGAGATGTAAATTGTTTTTTTAACAAATATTGGTAATAGGATGACGTGGCTGCTGATGTTAATGCTGAGAATGCTGAAGCTGATGATGAGGTCAATGAAGTCCGTGTAATTTCTGATGGTACAGATGTTTTAGTCAAAGGCAACTGATGCGTTTTTAAAACAAAATCATAATTCAATGTGAATAATTGTGATGGTGTTAGTGATGACGATTCCAATGTTGGTGATGATTCTGGCGGTAAAGAAGCAGATGATGATGATGATGATGATGATGATGATGGTGGTGATCCTGTTGATAATTCTGTTGGCATTGATGCTGATGGAGATGCTGATGCTGATAAAGCTGATGTAAAGGCTGATGGTGATAATTCTGATGATGATTCTGATGATGGTGTAAGTGATGGGGATTTTGTAAGTGATAATTCTGATGACGATGTTGCTGATGATAATGCTGTTGGAGATGATTGTGATAATTCTGATGATGATTCTGATGATGGTGCAGGCGATGGTGACTCTTTTGTTGATAATCCTGATGATAATGATGATGATGTTGCTGCTGATAATGCTGATGTAGATGCTGATGGTGATAATTGTGATGTTGTTGCTGGTGATATTGTTGATGGTGTAGGTGGCGGTGACTGTGTTGGTGATAATTCTGATGATGATTCTTGTGATAATTCTGATGATTTTGTTGCTGGTAAAGCTGTTGTAGATGCTGATGGTGATAATTCTGTTGATGATTCTGATGATAGTGTAGGTGATGGTGACACTGTTGATAATTGTGATGATTCTGGTAATAATTTCGCTGCTGATAAAGCTGTTGTAGATGCTGATGGTACTAATTCTGATGATGTTGCTGCTGCTGATGGTGATGGAGATGATTGTGATAATTCTGATGATGATTCCAATGATGGTGTAGGTGATGTTGATTCTTTTTGTGATAATTTTGATAATGATTTTGCTGGTGGTATTGCTGATGCTGTAGATGATGGTGACTCTGTTAAAAATTCTGATTCTGATGTGAATGGAGTTAAGGGTGATGATGTGGTGGGTGATGATTCTGATAGTAATTCTATCGGAAATGTTAATAGGGATGTTGGCAATAATTCAAAAGATGATGATGATTCTGAGAATGTAAATTCTGCTGATAAATCTGATGATGCTGGTGATATTTCTGATGGTGAGAATGCTGATGGCATTAGCTGTGATGATGGTGCAGATGATTCTAAAGGTGATAAGACTGGTGATAATGCAAATGTTAAATCGGATGATGATGATAATGTTGATGATGACACTAATAGTGATGGTGATACTGCTGAAGATAATTCTAATTGTGATGATGCTTTTGATGAATCTGATGGTGATGCCACTGAGAGTGATGATGGTGACGATAAAGCTGATGGTGATAATGCTGGTGATAATTTGAATGGTGGTGCTGTTGGTAAATCTGTTGACAGAGATACTGGTGAAAGTTCTGATGGCGAGGATTCTGGTGATAAATTCAGTAATGATACAAGTAATGATGATGATGAGAATGCTGATAATACTGCTGATGGTGATGATAATGGTGGTAATATTTCAGAAGCTGATGGTGAGATTTCAGGTGATAAATCTAATATTGAATCTGTTGACTGTGCTACTACTGATAATTCTGATGGTGATATATCCATTAACGATGCCAGGAATGATGATGGTGAGGATGCTGATGTTGATGGTGATGGTAATAATGGTGGTGATAATTCAGAAGGTAATGATGGTGGTGATAATTCAGAAGGTAATGATGGTGGTGATAATTCAGAAGGTAATGATGGGGATGGTAATAATGGTGGTGATAATTCAGAAGGTAATAATGGTGGTGATAATTCAGAAGGTAATGATGGTGGTGATAATTCAGAAGGTAATGATGGGGATGGTAATAATGCTGGTGATAATTCAGAAGGTAATGATGGTGGTGATAATTCAGAAGGTAATGATGGTGATGGTAATAATGGTGTTGATAATTTTGAAGAAGATGATGATGATGGTGATAATAATAATGGTGGTAATAGTTTAGAGGGTGATGCTGTTGGTAATGCTGATGGTGAGATTTTAGGTGATGAATCTGTTATTACTGAATCTTCTGTTGATGCTGGTGATAATTGTGATGGTGATGACGCTGGTTTTGAAAGTGATAGTCCTGAAAAAGATACATCTGATAGTGATCCTAATACTAATTCTAATGACAATAAAGGTGAAGGTGAGGATCCTGGTGATAATTTTACATGTGATGGTTTTGTTGATAAATTTAATATTGGTGATGGTGGTAATGATGGTGGTTTTGATTCTGATGGTAATGATGGTGATAGTTCTGTTGGTAATGGTGCTAAAGCTGATGATGCTGGTGACCTTTCTCCTAGTCCTGGAGTTAAAACAGTCTGTGTTTCTAATGTGGAAATTGATAATAAACTTCTGGTGGGTGAAGACACAGATGATATTCTGTTTGACAAAAGGTTTATCACTGGTTCTGGAGTCGATAACAAATTGATACCTCTTGTGTTTAAACTATTTGAATCATTTGATGATGATGATGATGATGATGATGATGATGATGGTGATGTATTTAATACCTTATGAAGGGAAAGCATTTTATTGCTGGTTGATGAAAATGACAGTCCACTTTTAGTTGTAAATAATTGCTGTAGTTGATGTTTTATAGGACTGAACCCTTCAGTCTGTGCAGGATTTGAGCTGCTTGCTTCTGATCTAGGCTTTAATGTCAAATTGGTAGAGAACTCACTGCTCACTGACTTCTCTTTCCAATCAGAGATATTGTTTAGTCTTATGGGTGTAAGTTTTAGGCCAGATGCAGATGTTTGTTTAGACACTTCAATAGATGTAGTTCCATCAACAAATTTGTCTCCTGAAATAAATAAAGTATTTTGGGTCAGTATTCCAGGGCTGGTTGGTATTTTTCTGTCTGAAGATGTGAAATAATCTGTATTCACATCATCTTTAGTTGTATGCATGATCTTATGATAGAGTAATGAAGGTGTCATAATTGGGGACCTCTTGCTAAAAGCTAAACCCAGGAACGTTGACATGAAAGAAGAACTTGTCTCCATAGGTTTCTGCCCTGAATTTAAAGCAGTGACTAAAAAATGTCTTTCTTGAGAAGCAAAGTTATTGTTGAATGAGTTTCCAGATTCCATTAGATGAATTGAGGTGGCCGTTTCTTGGAGACTTCTTTTAGAACCTGATGCAGTTGCAAAATGGGAAATGATGCCATTTCGAGAGGTTAAAGACTTTCTGTCTAAAAGAATTGGTGTCTTGGTACTTGGTACTTGGTACAGACTGTCAGACAGGTGTTTAGCTGTAGAGTTTAAGAAGATGGCAGATATTGAAGGTCTGGATGAGGTCAATGCTCTTGCTGTAGCCTCAGAAGAGAGTATGTCAATTCTGTGAGATATAAGTGCTGTTGATGGGATGTTGGTTGGTGATGCATCCCAAAAATCCAAAAATCTATGTTCATGTGGTTTTAGAGTTCTATTAGTGCTAGTTTCTTGAGGTTGTTTTCTCAGCATGTATTCAATGAATGCAGAAGATGTAAGCATCGTTTTTGTATTTTCTGAGAAAGAGACACTGTGCAGAAGGCTCACTGATGTTGGTTTATTAGTTGGACTTGGCAAAAGGTTTCTAGAAAAAGAGTCAGGTGCAATAAGTGGAGACTCCATGGTTGTCATGTCTGTCTCAAAAAACGAGGTTTGAGGTGTAGCTCTAGGTGATTTATTTTTGGCTTGCCCTGGAACCTGTGTGGTCAGAAATGTTCTATAGTACCCTAGAGATGCATTGATGTCTTTGGAGTTTTGTTCTTCCCCATATGGGATTTTCGTATTTCGACTTCTTGGAGAGGATGGATTATTATATAATTCAGACGAACCTGTTGGAGAAACCATCAAATGAGTGCTTTTGAAAGAAGGCACTATTTCCTTTTCAATTAAGAATGACGCCACACTTGAATCTGCCTCAGTGTGGATCAGCTGTTCTCGAGTTGTGGCAGACCGAGTTGCTGATTCCCCATAAATCTTTGTATACATGCTGTTTTTAGATCCATGTAACTGCATTCGGGTCTCACTTGATGGATCCTGTGGGATTGTGGCTGCAGATAGAAAATAATGACCATACATTTTTCTGACAATTGAGGACGGTTCTTGTGATGGTTGTCTTGCGGGGTGTATGACTGGGGCTCTAAGCTCTAAGGGTTCTGCTGGCACTGGGCTTTGAAGAAAAGCTTTGTATTGATTATGTGCTACTGAGGTGTTTATGGTTTCCTTAAATGAAAGTGGTTCATCTAAGTACGGTGTGTAAGAACCAGTGGTTGGGCTAGGTGGTGTTGGAACAGAACTATATATGTAAGCAAGGCTATGTGCTAAGGGTTTATTTTTAAATGGTGACCTTGACGAGGTTGAATCTGAAGTTGATGGTAGTAATAAGGATGATGATGGTGATGATGATAGTAGTGTCGATGAAGGTAACATTGTCATTGGTGATGTAGCCACTGATGATATGATTTCAGTGGAAACTGGAGGTACATTGCGAGAATGGATAAAACTGGTGTTTGTATGAGTGCTGAACACCAAACCTGAAGAATGGTTCCTAATGTGCACCAAAGCAGATGCTGGGATCATAAAAGATGGCTCTGCTCTCTGAACAGAACCTGCAGGTGAACGCTTAGACTGGTTAGTGGTCTCTCTAACAGGACTCTCCAGAGTAGAGCTGAAATGAAAATCGATCTGTGGTTTTGCAGGTGGTCTGGCTGATAGAGACTTCTCTCTCATGTCCCTTTGACTCGTTGGATCAGAACGGACGGCCGAGACAGGATCCTCATCGATCATAAGCAAACCAGATGGCCAAAGAGAAGAGGCTGACAGGGCTGCTTTGTCCAGAGGTGATGCCAATGATCCAGATGCCTCATAATTTGTTCCATCTGTTGGAGAAGAGATTCAGATGGATATACTGGGAACATATCTGATTGTACTGGGTTATATTGGGAATCTTTACAATGTAGAACTTTAGTTCAAATGCTATAGAGAGGAGAAGCTGTAATTTTCCTGTCATATATTCTAGAAATTTCTTTGTGAAGCAGGCAGGCAGAATTATAGCTCTGCTGTATAATACAAAGCACTCGAAGCAATTAATTTAAAGAGTCTTTAAAACCACTTGAACAGACCGAACGGAACTGGTGTATATTTTGTAATTTTAAGGAGAAAAAAAAGACAATCATTAAACACTACAACAATGAGAAACTTCTCAAAGTCTATACTTTTCTCCACAATACACCACAAACTCACACACAGAGAACGAAATCATACCTAAAATAGCACTGTGCAGGACCTTCAGAACGGATCTCATATACATGTATCCATCTACACATCCATTCTAACAGTCAGTACACAATTTGCAATTCTGGGACATACGAGGTGGTATCATAATCTTTTGTGACTAGTTTTGTAACATACCAACAGATGGCAGCACACGGCTGCACGCACAGTCACAGGAAGCACAGACCTTGAATTTAGAATGCAATGTTCCTGTGCACGAAGCCAGTGTCATGAAGATATGCCTTATATGGCCTGGAGTGGAAGATCTCCTGCTATAGAGCTCCATCTATAAAGAACATTATGAATGTGAACACTGACTACACCCCAGTCCTCCTTACCTCACCTGCATCAGTACTTGACTTTACTAACACCCTTGTAGCTGAACGAATCTACACAAATCTCAATAATATCTAGTGGAACATCTTCAAAGAAGAGTGGATGTTAATACAACAGCAAATGAAGAGTGGAATGTGATATTCAAAAAAGGAGCACATGCTAATTTTATGCTGAGGTGTCCACAAACGTTTGGACATATAGTGTACATATTAATTTAATGTCACAGAGGGGATTATTATGGTCAAAAGCTTGATGAAGTAAATCTAAGCAGTTTGTAAGTATTGTATGAAAACCAGAACTATATTTAAAAGGTGTGAGACAAAAGGACATGACAGACGGAAGTATGTGATGTCACACACTCCAGTTTCACATGTGAGTTTATATATAAAAAAAAACACATACTGGAAGCAGTGAAGGTCATGATGTCCCTCTGTCCCATTATATGCCTAGTGGGGAACTGACACACTTTCCGCGTCCCTCGAGTGTAAACCTGCACTCGACGGTGTCTAATGCAGCACAACATTGCAAAATTCTAACATACTGTACAAATCATCTCTCAAAATGTCCTTCTTGTCTTTCTTGACAAACCTGCTTAGTTGCAGATAAACTATATGTGTAGATGGGAGCAGATTCTCTCACAGAAGACCTCTGATTCTGGATCTGGGCAATCGATCGTTTCTAACTGCTGACGAGGTCAAATAAAAGCTTGCTCTGCTGTTTATTAATAGCAAATCGGTGGTAAAAACGGGTTCGGTGTTGTGCCGCCTGTGATCACCGCTATGACTTCAATTTATCAATTAGTGCTTTATCTAATGAACATGTTCTGCATATATAAATACAATACAAGGTAATAACGCTATGAGATACTTGGAGAAGAAACGATATTTGCCGCAGTTGCACTTATTGAGGACCATCATGCTGAAATCCATATTTAACTGATGTTTAATTGATATTATGAGAAAATAAAGTTCATTGATCAAACATAGAAAATCTGTACAATGCGATTTGTTTGAATTTGAAACCTTTACCATTGGGGTTAGAAGTGTAGCATCTGTAGTTTTTTTTTTAAGACTGTAAGTCAGTGTACAATGTCTTCAAACTAGTCTCCAATAGTGATGGAAAGATCGGATCATTTTAGTGACCAGGTTTATTAAATGTTGTTTATCAATATGAACGACTCTTTTTTTTAGTTATTGTTTCATTTCATTGCTTTAATCCTTTAATCACCTTCATAGTATATATGGGAGTCACGTGACAAATGGACGAGTGACTCGGACCAGAGGACTCATGGGATGAACTCAGTTCTGTTTCCTGTGTGATGGAAACTGCATAGTGTCCTGATAAATGAAGACTCGGACTTGACTCGGAGTCGAGAAGTGCACTATTCAATTTTCATGTGTATCCAGTAGAAAATGAACGAATCACTCTTCGAGACGACTCGTTCTTCTGAGTCACATTCAAGACTTGTTCACAATGAACGAATCGTTCATGAACGACTCATCACTAGCCTCCATTTTGACTGCCATATGCAGTACGTAGAGTTTTCTGGTTAGAAGCTCTAGGAATAAGGAAGTCCAGCTGACTGCAGCTTAAACAAGTCTGATGTATTTATTAAAGCCGAGCTCGTCAATCTAACCCCTCTGAGAGTGACCTACTGAATGTGACACAATTTTGGCTGTGCTCGGATACTGCAGTATACTTTGTGTCCTTTTGTCCAGGAAACACTGTACACTCCTGTTCCTTTTTTAAAGCTATGAACCTTTAAATATGCAGTTCAACCCTATAAAGAACTCTTGATTTTAGAAGCATGTACGTATTACCCAGGAGTGTGGAACAAACTTCAAACTAATGGTCATTATTTTTGTTTTAATACTAAGAATTTAAGTTAATTGGCTTTTAAGAAAAAATATTAGCCTCCTTAAAAAGTCCGGTATGGAGATTTAAGGAATTCTCCAGTGTCAGCACTTTGTGGTTTTAAAATAATAGATTCTTTCCAATGGAAGAAATTAAGCTCTTAAGCATCTTTAGACACTTTATAGACACAAGTTTGTAGACACCTGAACATCCCATTTCTCATTTAGTTTTCATTTGCTTTTATAAAGAGCTCCACTCTTCTGGGAAGATGTTCCACCAGATTGTTTGACGATATTCATTCAGCCATAAGGGTGTTAGTAATGTCAGGTACTGATGTAGGTGAGGTGAGGTGAGGAGGTTCTTGGATTGTAGTCAGCATTCACCTACATTCATGTTTATCAGGGTTGAGGTCAGATCTCTATTGTAGAAGAGCTTCCACTCCAAACCATCTTAAGCATAACTTCATTGAGTTGGCTTTGTGCATGCTACATCATCTGAAGACATTTAATACAATTGTGTTCCTGCAACTTTGTGCTCACAGTTTGGGGAAGAAGCACTTATGGATGGTTTATTATGAAGAAAGAATAATGAGCTTTATGGAACTTCTCGAAATGATCTGATATATGAACTGTAGAACTTCACTATTCATAATTTAGCGTATTTAATATAATATTCTGTAAAAGCCTGTCTGAAGGGTCGTATCATTACTGTATGAATAATAAGTCAGGCTATAATTTTGACTGAAGGGGGCATCTGAGGGGCATCAGGGCCAAAATATGACACAATATTTAAAGAATTTACATTTACACATTATAGTGTAATATCACATATATTTGCTCTGAACCTGCTTATAATCTGTTAGCGTTAAAAAATATCCTTTAATGTTTAAGCAATGTTATATCTAAAATCCGAGTTATTAATTGCTATTCAATATTACTACTTTAAATTAATTCATTTTTATACGTTTGATATTGTAATATATTCGATCACAGTATGATTGTTATTTATTCGTCTGTTTCTGTCCACACAAACCACTCAGGTGCTTGTTCAGTCCTTCATCATCTCAATCCTGTAACTCGCTCCTGGAAGGTCTGAAAGCAATTCAACCTCTGCAGCTGTTCCAGAATCAGGTTCCTGTAGCTGCCAGAAACAGCCCCATCAACCTCTCAGCGCTTATCTCACCCTGCACTGCACCACACTCCCTCTGATCCTCATGCACTTCTCAACTGGTCCCACCACCTCTCCGGGTACAGGGAAGATGTGCTTCCAGACTCTTCTTTGTTCTAGCACTTAGGTGATGGAATGAACCTCAACCACTGAGCCTCTAACAGCATCTAAAGACCTTCAAGAGGTTCTTAAATTAGTATTTGGTAATAAAAAAGACCATACTTTCTATTAATAGTCTCTGTCCTAATAAACCAGCAGCAGAATGTATTTATTGATTTAGACTTTGAAGCACTTTATAAGTCACTCTAGAAAAGAAGGCATCTACCAAATGCCTTAGATATAAATGTAAATGGTAAATTGCCTGATGAGGCTAAAAGACTTTTCCCATTGGCAATTTTAAATATACAGTATATAGAACATTCATGAAGATACGATGCTGAGATCCATGAGCATAAAGAAAAAAATATAGTTTGCACAAAATTTAGTTTAGTCAAAAATACTTTGATCTTTATAAATGTTTTCTATTTACTTATCACTATTGCAAACAATTATAAATACACAAATCAGGTATAACATTATGATCCACCTGCCTGATATTGTGTTGGTTTCTCTTTTGCTACTAAAACAGTCGTGACCCATCGATCATCAACAGCATGAACTTCTTCAGCAGTTTAAGCTACAGGAGCTCGTCTGTTAGATCGGACCACACGG
This sequence comes from Silurus meridionalis, assembly GCF_014805685.1. Lineage (NCBI taxonomy): Eukaryota > Metazoa > Chordata > Actinopteri > Siluriformes > Siluridae > Silurus > Silurus meridionalis. Next base: position 28,238,277 of record NC_060896.1, read on the forward strand.
ACCAGCCTTCAGTCCTCACTTGCATTAATGAGATAATCAGTGTTATTCACCACACCGCTCATAATGTTATAATGTTATACTGTCAGTGGCGGGCCGTCAGGGTCAGTAAATCTTCTCTGCTGGTCTAAACACTATCAGAAGCACTGACCTACATTTACCACCTAAATTTGTTTGATGAAATTGTATTAATTTATTCTCTTCATGTGGTAGTGTTTCTCTCGGCTGCACTGCTTCCAGTACGTGTATGTGGATGTTGGATTTTTTGTCCAATCAGATTTCAGACTCTATGTGCTGCCATGTAAATCTAATCTGCCCAGAGCCTTCAGAATCAGTACTGCTGGCCTTTTACCATAGAGAATATTACCAACAGCTCTGTTTCTTTAACCAATCAGATTTCAGATTCTCCTCACAGGGCAGCTAGCTGGCCCAGAATGGCGTCAGCATTTTTCCGTCCTCTGATTGGTTGGTCAGAGGGAAACTGTTACAGCCGAGTTCGACTGGTAAAACACGTGTGTAGCTCTGCACACGTTCATACATCTGAGTTAGACATTTTTGTTATGCCTACAGAGGAAAAGAAATAGATTTGGTCTCAAACACTTAAAAATCCACTTTCCAGAAAAGCTAGACGGCTAGGAGAGGTCAACCCCGAAGCTAGCTAGTGTGTCTCAGCCCAGGAAAGGGTTTGTTCTCCACTTCCAGACCAGTGAATACGAGCAATACCACTGGATTACAGCCTCTGGGGGGCGCTGCACATTGTGAGTCTGCATATCTGGTGGGTAGGTTGTATTTTATTTAAATTTTTAATGTTGTTTTCATGTTATTGGACAAATATTAATTGTGAACTGCTCCAGATGTTGTAGGTGCACAGTTGTGGTTGTAGTGTAGAGGTTTGGAGTCTTAACTGGGTTTGTTGTTTTAGTAAAATAGTTTTCACCTCCATATGTGAAATGTCTCTCTGTAATGCAGCGTGTTGTTATATTGTGTTTTTGTATTGTATTGATGGTTTCTATAATTGTGATGTGATAGTGGTGTATTAAGAGGTGGATTAAGTTGGGTACGTCCTCACTGAAGGCCCAGGTACCAAATACACGGCCCACCACTGCATAATGTTATACCTGATCAGTGCATATATATATATATAGTGTGTATATGCCACTGCTAAAGAGTGTTTTGTTATTTGCCTGAGCTTCATGTTAAAATATCAGCTCTACAGTATGACAAATCTGTGATTGTTCTCAATATGGAGGAGAAAAAGCTATCGTGTGTGTGTGTGTGTGTGTGTGTGTGTGTGTGTGTGTATGCATGTGTGTATGCGTGTGTGGGTGGGTGTGTTAGCAGTGGAGGAGTTGGCATCAAAGTACTGAGGAGAACGCACGAGGCCTGGTGTAACACATGGCTAATTTAAGCTTCTATAAATCTACTTTACTCCTGAAGAAAATAGCAGGTTTTTCAATGAGCCATTAAAGAAATAAATGTTCCAAGATACCAAATACCACTGTAAATACTAAGGTAAATGTACACTCCTGACTGTTTCCTAATAATGAGTGTATTCAGTCTCATCACTGTGTTGTGTTTCTTTATAGAATACGTGAGAATCTCGACATCTGCGGTTATTCTGGTGAAATAAAAACAAATACACTCTGTAACAGTGCGTTTGTCTTTAAGGAATAAACATTTAAATGAAATTGCGTGTTATAGTATCGTAATATATATAGTATAGTAATATCAGTGTTATAGAGAAGTGCAGTAGATCAGAGCTGCATCACACACATGATCTCATACAGTCAGAATGAACATCATCACTAAAGCAAGAAACCCAATGAACACAATTCAACACGTCTCCTTTCACTGGAGCCACAACTGCACCTCCACACACATCATCTCCAGCAGGAGCACCGATATTCACCTCATCACACACACACACACACACACACACACACACCCAAACACACACCTCCACATACATCATCTCCAGCAGAAGCACCGATATTCCCTCATCACACACACACACACACACACACACACACACACACACACACACACACACACACACACACCTCCACATACATCATCTCCAGCTGAAGCACTGATATGCACCTCATCACATCACCCCCTTGGTTTTATTTGTATTTTTTCGGTGCATCACGGTTTTCCTGTGGATTTTCAATAAAGGCTAATTTTGTGTTTTAGTGCAAATTCTACACAAAAAAAACCTGCAAAAATTTATAAACAGTTCATTAAAAAACTGTTTTTAACCTGTTTTAGTGACCTTTTCTTCACCATGTCCAGCTTTTTGTTCAAGTATGTCTTGTAAATGTCCTTGCAAGTGTGTCTGCTATCAGATCACTTTCTGCTCCTGTGTCAGCGATTGTGGAATGAAGAAAAACAGATATTAAATCCATGTGAATGTAATTACGATTGTGCAGTTTGCTGCAGATGCGGGTTGAGAGCTCTGACTAGTGAGCTCTCTGATCAAAAGTTTAAAGAAAAGTCACAATCAGCTTTAAGTAGCATAGATGTGCAGCTACCATGAGCCCATGCTGTTGATTTCTGCTGGATTTACAGCAATACATGATGTGAAAACTCCAACATAAAAATATGTAGATTAGATTTAAACCCAGAATAGAAACAAATTTCACAAAATAGAAATAAACATTAATGTAACCTTGACACTGACCAGGCAGGTACTAAGGATGAATGCTGTAAATTACCGAACTGAGACTTCATATTGTATTGACGCTTTGAAAACTACCTTGTAGGCACCTGCATTCTTTTTTCTGATTACATTCATATCCTCATTCATGCACTTTTAAACTCAGACTGATATACTGTAACTTACTGAACGTTTTAGTGAATCAAATAAAAATAATCATTTCAACACACTGAGACGACTGTAAATGAAGTGTTTACTAAAATGTTCCAGAAAAAAAAAAATGCAACCACTCGCTCACATGAAAGTAAACAGCTCAGGCTTGTAGGATTTTTTTGTTGTGTGGTGCAGGAGACACATCCCTGGTGCACAACTACAGTCTTAAACAAATACCCTGTAAACCACACACACACACACACACACACACACACACACACACACACACACACACACTCCTCCTATATCACATTCAAACGCATTTTCTATGAACTATTATCCAAATAATGAAGTGATATTGGGTAAGTGGAAGCTCCATGTGCTCTGCTAGGAAGGTTGTATGTTCAAAGCCCAGAACAATCAAAATGCCTCTTCCGGGCCCTTGAGCAGGGCCCTTAACTGCTCAGTTGTATAAACGAGATAATTGTAAGTCTCTCTGCATGAAAGTATGTGCCAAATGTAAATGTTTAGAATGTTATACTCTGATTACATCTACATCATCTTCTCAGTCCCATCTGTGTAGACATTGAGATCAGACACAGCTGAAGATGTAACATGACTATTTGATCCAGACGTCGAAAAATAATTTTTGTGGAAAAAGTGATGGATCTAGAGGAGAAAAAAAAAAACCTTCTCTCTCGTCTGTTTTAAAATCACATCAGTCTGAATGAAGATCTAGATTCTGCTGCAGGCTGTAAATGTCCTATCATGAACCAGATAGAGAGACGGAGAGGCGACCTGCCTTCACCCACCCAATCCCATTTATTATAATGATGAAGCGTCACTCTGGCAGAGATTCAGAGCGAGAACTGAGCAACCATCTGTTTCTGCTCTGTCTCACTTTCTGAATGGACTCGTCCTGTCTTTATGGACCATCCCGTGCTCTACAAGACAGTTCACAAGTCGCTCAAATGTGGATTTGCATGCATATCATGTGCAAAGGTACAGGATCATGATGTTCATCTCAGAGGCTTTTACAGGACAGTGGGAACATCTAAACCTGGTCCAGGAAACAAGGGTTATACCACCAGGGACAATTTAGGAAACATTCAGAAAGTTCTAGATCTTTAAGAGGTTCACAAACTCAAACTGTTCAGCCACAGTCTGGTGGATGAAACTAAGAGATGCAGGAGGATCTTCTTCACTTAGAACTCCATAACTGGCTCTCCGTCACATCACACTTTTCATTGTTCTAATTTAATTTGTAAATGTTCCTTATGAAGTTCAGATGTCTAAAATGTGCAGTTTCTTCTGCAATAAAAACTCAAGAACATTATGGACTTTTTCAGCCATACAGTATGTAGTTCTTCTCCAAACTGCTAAAGCAATGTTGGAGGCACACAGTTGTACGCGACGTCTTCGTAACCAAACCTGTTCCAGCAGGATAATGTTGCTGTGCACAAAGCCAGCACCATGAAGATCTGATTTACATGGGTCGGATTCAGTGGAAGATCTTCTGCTATAGAGATCCAACCCTTTCGAACACCTTTGGGATGAATGTGAAGACTGACAGCACCTTCTATCCTACATCAGGACCTGAATTTACACAACACCCTTGTGGATGAATGAATCTCCACAAAATCTAGTGGAACATCTAGTTGAGGTTCTGCTTGTAGAAACAAAGAAAACGTTGAAAACGTCTGTCATGTTTTCTCTAAAATCAGATCTTCTGATTCTCAGCACCATGACCCAGTTCTACTATGTCCTGAATACGGCTCTGGTTTCTGGAGTTATAACAGAACACACACACTCACACACACACACACACACTCACACACACACACTCACACACACACACCTGATTCTGTTCAGCAGTTAAAGATTTAAAGGTGCAGTATGTGATTTTGTTAGAAGTTTTAATGCTGCTGGAAAGTTTGTGAACCCTTCAGAACATCTGCATAAATAAAACCCAAATCACCAGATGTTTTCCAGTGTAGATGAAAAGCCTGATTTAAACAAATCAAACCAAATTATTAAATTAATGCACTAAAGTAAAGTTATTTATTTATTTGTGAGAAATGTTTTAATATTATATTTCACTGAGTGTTGAAATAGTCAGGTGTTTTCAGGCTACAGGAATCCAGATCGATTAAAAAACAGTGTTCACACTTTCCACGTTCACACCATTTCAATCCTTTTCCAAAAGTTGCTCATCCACACTGAGACGTGTAAAAATGCTCACGTCCCTGTGCACTAATCTTAACACGCTTCGACCTGCGTCATTTCAACTTACAGTTTATTTACTTTATGGCTCTTTTAAACGTAAAAAAAAAAAAAAAAGCGAAATATGCGTTTTTAAAGAAACAGGACGATGAGACGAAAATCAGGTCTGAGTGAGAGCCTTGTTTTATTCAAATAAATAAAAATATGACATTTAATGGGGTTTAGAACAAAGGAAATACTTTTGTCCACAGTCTCCTTTTCTTCTTCTTCTTCCGGCTTCTCCCATTAGGGGGCGCCACAGCGGATCATCCGTCTCCAGACCCCCCTGTCCTCTACATCTGCCTCTTTCACACCATCTACCTGCATGTCTTCCCTCACCACATCCATAAACCTCCTCCTTGGTCTTCCTCTTTTCCTCCTTCCTGGTGTCTCCATCCTCAGCATTCTCCTACTGATATACCCCATGTCCCTCCTCTGCACACGTCCAAACCATCTCAATCTCACCTCCCTTACCTTGTCTCCAAAACGTCCTACATGCGCTGTCCCTCTAATAAACTCATTTCTAATCCTATCCATCGTCGTCACTCCCAACGAACATCTCAACATCTTCAGCTCTGCTACCTCCAGCTCCACCTCCTGTCTTTTACTCAATGCCACTGTCTCTAATCCATACAACATCTCAGGTCTCACCACATAGTCTATTATATTAAACTCCAGGTGGACGTCTTGACAGGACATGTTCCGATGTGCATTCGGGATTAGACTTCCGTTAGAAAAGGGATCGTAGTGGACAGGTTTTTCTCAGTGCAGTACAATTTGTCTGTAGCAATCATTCTGCAGCGCCACCTCTCCTCTAATCTCATCTAAATTACTGCACCTTCATCCTGATCCTACATAAATCCAGGAAGTCGCAGCACTACTGCACGCATCAGCAGGAAATGCAGGAGGTTGCAACGTTTAATATTTTCCTGTAGTGCACAAAGATGTCACACACAAGCAGAATTTTCTCGCCAGATGTTTGTGTCGTGGCTGTACACGAAATATAAAAACAGGCGCTTTATTTATTACTAAAGAACAAAAATGCACAAAAAATCTGACTTTTACGATTAGAATTATTGGCACCCTCAAGATAATAAGCAGCTGAAACAGCAAAAAAAAAAAAGACTGAATTGTAAATTGTTGCATTTGATTTCAAACTTGTTAAATATAATAATAATAATTATTATTATTATTATTATTGTTATTATATTATTATTATTATTATTATTATTATTATTATTATTATTATATTTGCCACTAATTTTAGTAGTTACTTGTTATCCATTAATAGTTAATCTTCATGATACAAGTTACATCCAGTTCTCACCCACATTCTAGCAGCTATAAACGCTCGTTCCCTCACCCGGAGACAGAAGACAGATGCCTCATGCCATGCGATGGAGAAACCACTGAAGCACCATAAACCACCTCTGTCCTAAAAACTCACAGCTTCACCTCAGACTGTTACAAACCCTTGGTACTGGAGACTCCTTCCAAAAATGATTCATACACAAATTTCTCCTTCTTCCATTACACACCTGGTCCTTGTGGAAACATCTGGAATTGGTTCGATGGCGTGGTGAATTGAAGATTTGAATGAAGTGAACGCTTTAACGGCCTATTATGAAGGGTGCCAATAATTATGGTCTTGTATGGCTGTATGAAGCTGGGTCGTAGCCTCGGTGATGACGGAAGCTTTAAAGCGTTGCAGTACTAAAGAAATGCGCAAAAAAAAAAAAAAAGGAAAGGAAAAGAAGAGGGAAGAGAGGATGAAACCGAGAACGTGCACAGTGAAGAAGTTGTTATAAGCTGTTCATAATAAGACGTTCTGGACGAGCAAATGAGTGCACGCGCTCCCGGTTATGAAATGATCACCGGGTGGGTTTTGGTTTCTCCATATGAAGATGTGATATGAACTTCTTCACACGTCGAGGTGTGACCGAATGCGCGTGAAGGAAAGGAAATGATGGAAATAAAAAGAGGTGTTTTTTCCCCTTTATTCTTCTCTTTTTCTTACCGGCGTTGGCGAAAGCACCGTGCAGCAGGAGCAGCGCGAGCCCCGCGAGCATATCTCCCACGCGCGCGCCTCTGCCTCCGTTACCGCCTTCGGTTCTGCCCCTGGTTCTGCTCCTGATGCCTCGCGGCCGTAGGCGCGCAACCGCTACACGCGCACCGGAGGAGCGCACCAAGTCTTCTTCATCCTCTTCCCTCGCGAAGTCCTCGAGCCGGATCCGGAAGCCATTTCCGTTTCCGTGGCTGAGACATCTGTCCGAAACGAACCGGGACCGGGACCGCAAGTCACCCAGCACGAACCAAAGCGTCGCGCGCTCCCGCAGCCTGTCCTCCGGTGCTCACTGAATGTAGAAGCTGCTTCTGCTTTCCGGTTCGACCAGCATCATCATCACCATCATCATCATCACCACCACCACCACCATCACGGCTACTGCAGCACTCTCTCTCTCTCTCTCTCTCTCTCACACACACACACACACACACACACACACACACACCCACACTTACTTCTGCCTATTATTTGTTACCAGCGCTGCTCCGACGATGCTCTTTGTGCTCGCGCTCTATCATAAAAAAATAAAAAAACCTAATTATCCTAGTATTAATTGATTGGTGTATTTAATGCGCGTGCAGGATCGAACCCGGAGTCAGCGCGCGCCCCCTGGTGGAGAACATAATACACGGTTTTATCTGATTCCGGCCACCGGATCAATTAATTAATTTTTTTTAAGTTTAGTGCCCATACGTTTGTATAATTTTATCCCTAATGAGTGAGCCAGTCGTGACTGTGGTGAGGGAAAAACTCCCTGAGACCTCATGAGGGAGAAACCTTGAGAGGAACCAGACTCGAAAGGGAACCTCATCCTCAACACGGAATGTCCATTCATTACAGCTGTTCAGTTTTAGACGCATCAAAGCAGAACTATTCATGCAACCTGTTTTCTGAACCGTTGTAGCCCACTGTTGAGTCCAAATCCATCCTCAAAGTTCTTGCGTTGTTCAGCAACTTCATTGATCTTTCAGAATCCCATGGTCAAGACTCCTGTGCATACACTAGACCTGTCAAAAACAAAACTGGGTCTCAAGTCTTGGTTTCTAGCTGACTGGGTCTAATAATGGGCTCAGTGAGCTTCTGTATGGAGAAGTGGGTGGACAGGACTTTCCTCAGAGCTTGTAAGAAGCCTGCAGCATGGGAAGGTTGGTGTGGAGTCCCAGAGGAGGAAGGCCGGTCTGTAAACTCAAATCATTCTTTCTTCCCTCCTTTATATTTTTATTCTGCTTTTATTTACTCCTTTATTCTATAAATCTTTTATTATCCAATTAATCTATGACTTTAGGCTCCTCCATAAACATCTGTATTCCAGGGGTTGGAAGATGTGGAAGATCTGCTTTAAAACTCCAACTCTATTGAGCAGCTTCAGGATAAATGTAAACCCTGAATGCACCCCAGGCCTCCTCACCTTCATCAGTACCTGACTTTACCAACACCACTATAGCTGAATGCATCTCCAGAAAATCTAGTGGAACATCTTCCCAGAAGAGTGGAGCTTCACAGCAAATAAGGTGGAAATTAGATGTTCAAAACGAAGCACAAACCTCATCACAAATCTCAAACTTCTGCCCATACAGACCAAATATTACGTGTCAAATAACATGAAATCATTTCAGTGACGTACAAACGTTTTACACGTAAATCAACACGTGATATAAATGATAAAAAGAAAGACACGTGAACTGCAGGCTGCAGCAATAGATTGTTTTTTTTATTCAAAGTGAATCTTGACAATACACCATAAACTCTTTATTATGACACTCACCGAAAAAGAGTCGCCTGGAAAACCCGATTAATGTGACCGAGCCCCGTCACGTCCAAGTCACTGAGAACTACAGAGGATACACGCTATCGCAGAAACGCTAAAGACGCCACGTCCGAAATCGATGCTAGTTTGATTTCGTTTTTCCCCTCCTCCTCCTCCTCCTCCCCCCATCATTATACGCTTAAATATTGCACAGTGCAATTGCTACATGGCAAAAAAAAAAAACTAGTGTAGCATCGAACGAAACAAGAAAACAAACGAAACAAAAGCCACAGAAACGACACAGCGAGTAACTGCTCCTAATTCATCACAGGGGTGAAAAAAACAAAAACAAAAACATGCTGTAACTTTAAATATCTCAGAAAAAATCCAAAAAATAAAAAAAAAAGGCATTAGGACTTTTACAAGCTTCCATACTGAGAGGTGATTTCAGGATAATACAGTAGCAACAGCAGGTTAGTACAAACACCCTGAATTACATGAGTAGGTTTCAAAAACAAACATATACAATAGCAAAGTTTCAACATATTATTAGTAAGAATATAATAATAATAACAATAATAATAGCAATAGTGATTAAAAGTAAAGTCTTAATCTGATTAGGAGGAAAAAAAAGAAAATTATAAGAACAGCAACGATGTGTATATGATTAAAAACTCTTTCAGTAGATCGATTAGGGAATAAATTATGGAAATAAGCGTACAGTCATCATTTCTCACTTGATCAGGACAGACGGAGACAGATTTGCTGGTGAAGGCCGTTTCACACCGGTCCAAATCAAACTCTATACTTATTTATTTTATTATTTACTTTTAACCAAAATTGGGAATGAAATTGTCCTGCATGTGCATTAATGATTAGGAAAATGTTTAGTGGAGCTCAAAAAAGCCAAATTACTGTCAATAAAAGGGAATTTATTATTATTATTATTTTTGAATACACATATTCATTAATAATTATATTTTTTTTTTTATAAATAAAAAGGTCAAAATTCTGATCCCTGGAACAGGAAGTTGATCTGACATTTCTGTTTTTTTTGTTTTGTTTTCTCCAACAACCCCAATAAAGGCACACACACACACACACACACACACACACACACACACACACACACACACACACAGTCCTTCACGCGGTTTTGTGAGACGTTCGATACGATAGAAACACGTGTTCATCTTTACGCTCCATCTTTACGCTTTCTCATTTCTCTGAGATTGTGAGGAAAAACAACACCACCACTAAACGTACAAAAGTATTGGGACACTCTGCTTCTCCTGCCACATGCGGTTCTTCCCCAAACTGTTAGCACAGAATTGGAGTCACGGAATTGGAACGACTCTGGATGCTGTCTCCAGCGTGACAATTCTCCTGTGCACAAAGCCAGCTCCATAAAGATCTGCTTTCCATGGGTTGAAGTGGAAGATCTCCTGCTACAGAGCTCTGACCCTCAAACCTATTCAACACCTTTGGGATGAATTTGTGGCTGAATGAATCAAATGGAGAGTAAATGTGGACTGGGATGTTTAATAAGAAGCACAAACCAGTGTGGTGTCCACAAACATTTGTACATATAGTGTATTTAAAAGCCCATATTCCTAAATCTATATAACTGTGCTGATCAGAATAATAATAATAATTATTATTAAGCTACAAAATTCTTACAGAAAAACTAATATGAGTGGGTTTATTACTCTAAAAGGAAATATAACTGTGTGTCGGGAAAATGGATTTATTTCTAGAAATTAAATGGTGTTTTTATAACTTACTATAACTTTCTTTTTTTTTTTTTTTACTTGTTTTCATGACTAAGCTTCTGTACAGTGCTATAAATTATGACTTGTGAATATCTGTGGAATTTCATTCCATAGAAATCTAATTGATGTATCCAGAAAATCTTAATTCATTTCAAGACATGACCATTAATTAATGTATTAATTAATTAATTTAATTGGAATATAAAGTTCACTCTGTGCATAAGAGTCTTAATAGATAAATAATTAAAATGTTGAAATTCATTTGTACTCAAACAACTTAAAATATTACTGAAATATTAAGTTTTTAAGTTTGTTTAATTTTGTAAATCAATTTTCTGAATCGATGATAAATGATAAGTAGCATATTATAATAGTTTATATTTTATAATTATTTAAAATAAATTCTAATGCTACCAATTAGAGTATTATAATCACAGTTATAAATGTTTAGCAATATCAGCTTTATAGAAAAATGTTACCTCTGGGAATTAAATGTAAAAAATTTAATAAAATAATAAAGAAATCAGGGTTATGGGGCTTCAAGTGTTCCTCGACATCTCGGGCTAAAGGAAATCATTTCATAAAACCGATTCTCTGAATTTGTGATCGTTAGAGAACAACTTCCGTTCTGCAAACCATGTCTCCGGTCAACGCGTAATAGAAAAATAGGGAAAAAAAAAAAAAGGCAGGAACAATCAATGAAAAGTTAAAATACTGATAAAAACAAAACAAAAACAGAGCTTCAACAAACTGAAACTAATCTCCAACAGCAATACAGCAGTTCAATTTACACTCCAAACATTAAAGCAACAACACAAAAAAATAATCAACCCAAATACACTTCTAGTACACAATCTCAGGTAAGAAGAGAGAATTATACAAAAAAAAAAAAATTGATACAAATGCAGATATAAAGAGGAGAAAAAAAAAAGTCTAATTTCACAGCTATCTGAAGTGGCAATAATTATATAGCAGCTTATCTAGGATACATTCAAGATAGATGATACGTCTTATTACTTGCTCGAGAAAAGAAAAAAAAAAAAGGCTAAAACCTATAAACGTTAAACCTACGCCGTAAATCAAAAACATTTCTGTTTACTTCTTAAAACTTAAAACCCCAGGACTAGAATTAATTCCTACAGTATACATGAGGTCTATGCAGGGACACAGAGAGAGAGAATAGCTACCTTGCTTAGAAAAAAAAAATTACGAAATTACAGTCTTTGGTGCTGCACAAGCAACATTTATATATTAAAAAGAAAAAAAACCCACACATTTACCAAGAAAGAAAACAAAACCGAAAAAAAAAAAATCAGCACGAAGTCGTTATACGTCTTTATCTCCCTGACGGAATGTATAAAATAAGCAGTCGACACCGGTAAGTAAGCACGGGGGTTTTTTTTCTTTCTTTTCTTCCCTAACAAAGTACATAATAATAGAACTTAAACACGTTTCACACATGCATAAATGAGAAAGATTGCACAAGATTAGAAAGTCACACCTGGTCAAGCTTCAGCACTAAGTAGACTAGCTCTATTAGAGATATACCGTATATATATATTCGATTATAATCCCAAATACTGCATGGTTCTGGGCTGTCAGGCTACGATGAATCCAAAACCACAAATCGGAGACTCTACTTGCATTTCTATTTGTCATCTAGTCGGAAAACAAAAAAAAACAAACAAAAAAAAGTGGAAAAGAAAAATCATGCCCACCACATTTCTACACATCTAGAATACGAAAAACCAAACAGATCAAACAGAAAAAACGCACGGACGATTTCAGAGAATCGACGTTTTCCGATTCTATTGCGCTTTCGTTCAACAGTACAGAACACTGTTAGTAATTATTTAGATTTCTTTCTTTTTCCCGGGTATGAAACATTAATACATGGGATATTCAATGCTCGTTTTTCTTTACGATCCTTTGTCGGGAAAAGTTATTATTATTATTATAATCTTTTTTATAAAGATACAGCAAACGCATGCCGTCCTCGAAAAAACGTGAAAAAAAAGACTACAGGTTAAACATTTTTTTGTGCAATGAAATACCTCCATGCCAAATCAGGTATGAAATGCATACACCTGTGGGTTAACACACACACACACACACACACACACACACACACACACACACACACACACGCTTGCAGAATGCACGGACCCTTCTGAATTTCAAGTGCTGCAGTCCGATACATCGATATATATATATAATGTATTTATGTTTATATTTCTATATAGAGAGAGATTTATATAAGTAGTAACATGAACAACCTCGAATATTTAAGGCACTATGGCTGAGGACGTGTTGAAACAATGCAGCGGTGTCACGACGGGAACGTTTCAGAGCGACGTCGATCCGACGCTGATTGACGTTTTGCAGCTCATGCAAGAACACATGCAGCGTGAAGAGAACGAGCACTAGGTTCTAATCCGATGGCGTGACTCGACACCGAAACCACGGCGGTAGAAATACTTTTGAAAAAAAGGCAGGACATCACGTGGATGCCGACGTTTATGTGCGGGGTTTTTGGTAATGGCGCGAGTGGGGTGGGGTGGGGTGGGGTGGGGTGGGGTGTGTGTGTTTGGACTGGGCGGCTCGACACGGGGAAACTGAGACGGTTTTACAAATGTGTCTCGCACGATTCAGAAGGCAATATAGAAAAATAGATCTGAAAGGGAACGAGGAGGAGATGCACAATCACGTGATGGGTTTTTTCCTGTACCCCCCCCCCCTCCTTTCACCAGTTTGGAGAAGAGCTTCATTTGAAAATCTTGTAGAAAATGTGCAAAAAAAACACATCGTCTTTTTTTTTTTTTTATCCATCCATACTTGCTTCATTTCCTCTTTGCGTTCTTTATCAACTTGCGGAAAACCTTCGAGACATTCGTGTATATATTTAATTTCTTTTTAAAGCTCGATTGAAGGTTCGATTGCACCCGAGTTGATGTGGTTCTGAGAAAAACAAAAAAACAGCTCGAGTTCCTGTTTGTGCCATGGCTTGGGGCATGAACATCTGGATGATCGATGGTTCCTGTAAAAAACCCTCCCTGATGGGAAACGTGGGGTTGGGGGTGGGTTATTGGTGTATGTGTGTGTGTGTGTGTGGGGGTACTCAGGAGGTACTCAGGCTAGCTTCAGATGTAGGAGTACTGGCTAAGTTTGGTGGGGCTGAGGGGGAAACCTGCGTAGGCAGGAGAGGCGATGTACGAGTGCGAAGGGAAGAGAGGTTTGAATTGGCCCTGAGGGTGGAGCGTGGGTGAGGGAAGGAGGCGGGCGCTGATGCCCACGCTCACCTGGTGCACCAGGTGCCTGGCTGGGAGGAGCACGTGACTCCTTGTAGTACCAGGCGAGGGCAGGAGGTGCGACATGGGGCCGGTCGGAACCAAAGGAGCCGAGGGCGGGTAAGAGATCAAAGTGGGTTGTGCGTGGGGGTGGACGATGCCCAGGGGTGGAGCAGGGGGGTGGGCTGAGGAGTGGGTGGGGCTGCCATGTGGGAGGGTAAAGGCGTGGCCATGCACCGTGGGGGGGATGAAAGCCTGAGGGCGTCGGTGGCTGTAGTTGACGTTCCATTCTGAGTGCGAGGATGCGGGATGCTGGAGCTGAAACCCAAAACCATATTAGCCATAAATAACATTTATACTAAAAATTATTATTAATCAATTATTATAAATTGACATGTTTTATTCATTTATTTCATTTGCTATATTTATTGCAATATAGGGCGCCGATATTTTTTTTTCACACACATACTTAATTAGTTAATTAGTTTAATAAATAAATTTAATTTTTATTTTATGAAATTAAATTTTTTAAGTTGTTTTGCTATAAAAAGCGACAGTTACTGAACGACATCTACTGAGCAGTACAGCTGCCAGAATTTAAACAAATGCTCCACATCTTTATTAAAAATTTAAATTCCTTTCCCTACCTAATTAATCATCCTTTCACTTTTGTTCTTTATTTTAAGAAATATATATATATTTGCACAAACTGCTTTATTTTAATACCAAAAATAGTGATGGTAAAAAAAAAAAAAAAAACTACACTGATGTGTTGCATTAAACATTTTTTAAAGATCAATAAAAGATCAGATTAAAATAGCTTCCAATTTCAATAATTCAACATTTTTACCAGGAGCTCTTCACCTGGAGCTATACATATGGAGCTCCTCAAATGGAGCTCTACACACACCTGGAGCTCTACATATGAAGCTCTACACACACCTGGAGCTCTACACACACCTGGAGCTCTACACACCTGGAGCTCTACACACCTGGAGCTCTTCACATAGAGCTCTACACACAACTGGAGCTCTACATATGGAGCTCTTCAGGAGATCACTCAGGACTTGTCTTTACTGTGTGTTGGAGTTTAAAAAAGAGTTGAGGATATTATTGGATATTGGTAGGAATAATAAGGTTCCTGGAAAATTCACACACAAAAAGATTTATGTATTAAATAAATAAAATAAAAAAAAGTTTTTTTTTAATTTAATTAATTTAAATTATTAATGATTTTATAAATGTAAATTATATTATTTAATTTATTTATTAATAATAAAAATAATAATAGTGCAGAATGCAGCAGGTGTAAAAGTCTGAGTGATCGCTGCAAAATCATTCGTTCCAGCTTTAGTAACAGTAACTGATGACCTCTGACCTGCCCAAAAGGTGGAGGTGGAGGCTGAGACTGCTGGGATGGAGGGATGAGTTTCGGCGGCCGGTTCAGGAGCGAGCTGGAGTGATGTGGATGTCTGACGCCACCGACGCGACCTTTCGACTGGCACGATGGCTCGAGGACTGATAGAGTAAAAGATGAAAATGATTATAATTGATGTTTAATGTTTATACAGGTTATATGATTATATGTAGATGTGTACAGGTAATATGTCACATAGCTATTTGCATGTTTAGCAGTACAGATTTACTGTCCTCTAATAATAACTCAACATACAACAATTATTGTCTAAACAGCTGGTAACTGGTAACAAAAGTAAGTACACCCTCAGTGATAACAGCTGTATGTCATGTAAACATGTGAAGACACACGTCCTATTCATCATGTTCATGTGTTTGTCTGCTTGTCAGAACCATACACATTTGTGTATCTTTTATTAAAGCAGATCAAATCTGGTGCTTTGAGTCCAATCCTCTTAGACTGACCACTTGATGTTCAACATGGACCTCATGAAGATCAGTATCACCCTAAAACTGAGTTACAGTACAGTGTTGAGGGTCATACAGAGGTTTTCTGAGACGGGTTCCACTCGGAACAGACCTCACAAGGGTCCATCAGAGAATTCAAGTCCTCGTGCTGTGCGTCAGGTGCAGAAGCTGCTTCAAAAAACAGATGCATGAGAGCTGCAGCGTTGCTTTTGAGGTTGCAGAAGCAGAAGGTCCACTTGTCAGTGCTCAGATCGTACCCTCAAAAAGTTTGCTGGTGACGACCTGCCCAAGAGCATGAATTACTGGAACCATGTCCTGTGGTCTGATGAGACTGAGATCAACGTGTTTGGCTCAGATGGTGTCCAGCAAGAAAATTGTGTGTTGCCTACAGTGAAGCATGGTGGTGGTATCATCATGGTCTGGGGCTGCATAAGTGCTGCTGGTACTGTGGAGCTGCGGTTCATTGAGGGAACCATGGATTCCAACATGTACTGTGACATTCTGAAGCAGAACATGATGCTCTTTCTTCAGAAACTGGGCTGAACGGCAGTTTTCCAAAATAATAACAACCCCAAGCACACCACCAAGATGAAAACTGCCTTGATGAGGAAGCTGAAGGAGTGGCCAAGTTTGTCTCCAGACCTGAACCCTATTGAGCCCCTGTTGGGGATCCTGAATCAGAAGGTGGAGAAGCGTCATGTGTGTAACATTCAGCAGCTCCAAGATGTCATTATGGAGGAGTGGAAGAAGATCCCAGAAACAACCTGTGCAGCTCTGGTGAATTCCAGGCCTGGCTGTATGTTGCTGGCTGCATCATCGATATCGGAAGCTAACAGGTTTAAATATAAACCCCTTCGGTGGTGAGAGACGTCCAGGAGAGAATCTGGAGCTGTGTCTATAATCACCTGTAACACTATATATCCATAAAACCTGAAGACATGTGACCTGAAAAAACCAGCCTGCAGTGAGTCGGACCAGGGCCGGTCTCTAGTTACGCTCCTGACCTGACAGGAATGAAGTCCAACAGACTTTAGTGCACAAGGTCAGGATTTACCAGAGCACGGATTTACCACGTGGCTGAGGAGGTTCCTTTAAGATCTCACTCAGCTTCAGGTTTGAGGTCAAGGCTGTAAATGTCAGTGTTATGGCGAGAACATTAAAAACACAGGTTTTATACAGACCTAAATCCTGTTCTTATGACAACTGGTTTATGTCCTTGTTTGTCTGGTACACATGATATGACTACAGGTTAATGGATGCCTGAGCAGAACATCTCATTCCACATTTAGGCTCCATTAGCTGTTATATGAACTTCCACTCTTCTGGTAAGATGTTGTAGAATTTGTGGAGATTTGTGATCATTCAGCCACATGGGTGTTAGTAAAATCAGGTACTGATGTAAGTGAGAAGGTGAGGAGGCCTGGGGTGTTCATTATTGTTGGAGCTCTATAGCAGGAGATCTTCCACTCCAATTACAGTTCTCACTCAGTAAATCCTGGAATGACCTTTGTTTAAAATATAAAGTATATATATACAATATAAAGTGATGTAGGTGTTCCGTACCCGTCCTGGCTGCCGGTTCGTTGTTGTTGTTGTTCTGCACCCTCATAGGAGGCACCACCATGGTCCGTACAGGCGCTTTGCTAATCTCCGTCTCGGCGTCCACGCGGCTTTCGCAGTTCTGATTACCTTCAGTGATGTAGCGGCTTTCCAGGAACGGACTGTCCGCTTGTCCGGAGGAGTCGGAGGCAGGAGAGCCGTCTACCGTATCACACCCGCTCTCTCGCTCGTCCTCGGACATGCTGCACACACACACACACACACACACACACGGATCTCACAGGGTTCTGTAGACCGTATCATCATCATGTTCACATTGATGTATATGTAAAAGAGTAAAGGTGATTTGTCACATGTACATTACAGCACAGTGAAACTCTGTATTTAAATATCGCAGTGATGTTAGGAAGCTGGGGTCGGAGCGTAGGGTCAGACATGATACAGACGGTTTAGGGCCTTGCTAAAGGGCCCAAGAGTGGCCCAAGATGAGAAGCTTGGCGATACTGGGGTTAAAACCCCCAACCCCTTAACCAGTGAGCTACCACTGTGTGTATGTGATTGTATTAGCACATACAAATTACAAATTATCAGCCCATTTCTTGCCATGACTGAAAAATATCATGTTTTATATATACATAAATAAAATGTTCACGTGTGTTTATATATGTATATATAATGTGTGAACATTTCATGGGTGTGTTTTTGTGTGTGTGTGTGTGTGTGTGTGTGTGTGTGTGTGTGTGGACCTAAAAGCTCTCACAATAATAGGATTATCAAATATGTTCTTCACAATGAGTTCATTTTGTTACTGATTTGTTCATTTTATTCATTTCAGCAAGAATAATGATGATAATAAAATCTAGCAATCACAATGCCTTGATGAATGAGTGTATGAATAAAATGAGGGTGTGTGTGTGTGTGTGTGTGTGTGTGTGTGTGTGTGTACCTGTTGGATCTCTTGCAGGGTGAGGTGCTGGACTGCACTGATGCTGATGAGCTTGTACTGAGGCTGGAGTCGGGACTGCTGAGAGAACACACACGCTCCATATTCAGTGTACTCCGACACGCCTCACACTCCGGACTTCCTTTACACCTACACACACACATACACACACACACACACACACATATATATATATATATATATATATATATATATATATATATATATATATATATATATATATATTTATATAAAGTATCTGATGTTTGTCTACAGAAATATTAACTTTAAAGAACTGTTATAAACTATAAAAAAATTCTTGTCATGATATAAAAGTTTTGCTACACTGACATTAAAAACTCAAAATATTTAATTTAATTGATATTTAAAAAATGTTTATAATGTTTGAAAAATGGCTTTAGCACCGGTCTGTTGCATTTTTTTTATCATTATCTTTATATACACACTCTTATACATTACATTTGATTATGTTCTTGGCTGTAATTTGCCTTCGATGTTTCCTTTAGTCCATTTAACTAAACACTGTTTCCTACGGACCGTTTTTACTGATGCACCACCCTAATTATGAGTTGATGGAATAATCTTTGGAATACTCGATTAATAAAGTTATTAATAGCAGCGGCGCTAATTAATCATTTAACTGACCTTTCTATATAAAGTGTTTCCTAAATCTATTTAATAAACAAAAGCAATAATAATAATAATAATAATAATAAAGAAATGAATACATGTAAAAAATGTTCCTCATGTGGTTTAAACTCACTCGACGGAGTGCCTCTGCTCTCCCGCCTCCTCCTCCTCCGTGTCTTCATCCTCGTCTTCGTCACTGCTGATGCTGATCACGCTGCCTGCAGGACTCGGTGTGTCGGCCGTCACGGTCTGCCTCTGTTTCTCAGACACGCCCAGTGCGTTCGACCGTGTTTCTACCTCCACCTTACAGCATGCAGGCTCCTCCTCCTCCTGTAACTCCTCCTGCGACTCCACCCTTGACTCCGCCTCCACCACGCAATCCCTCGATTTAGGACGCCGACACTCCACTTCCTGTGTGCGCTTGTGGCCGTTGTTGGTCTTTGGGGAATGGCACACCGAGTAGTGTGTGTTGGTGTTGTGTGAGAAGTTCATCCTGAAATTAAATAAAGAAGGTCAAGTCAAGGTCAAAAGGTTCAGATTTGAGCCCGTGTCAGGTGTCCCGGATCAGACCGACCTGTTCATGCAGGGTTTGTTCCTCTTGTTGGCTGCCGGCTGCGGCCACACCACGTGAGCGATCCCGATGCTGATTGGCTGGTGAGCGGACATCGCTGTCATGTGATTGGCTAACAGAGTTTGGGGGTGGGGCAGGATGGAGCTGTAGTGGTTCCCGTGAGGCCGGACTTTCCTGAAACACACGAGGGAAAATTACAGCGATGATATCGAGCATGTAATATGGTGGCGTGCAAAAGTTTAGACATCCCAGTCAAAGTTAAGTTATACCTGTTATTTTTGTTTCGCACAAATTTTAAATCAAAAATCTGAATCGTTCATAAGTTTAGGCACCCTGAAAGATTTGAGATCTCATAACCTAAATTAGATCAGGAGAAATACAGCCTGATGTCTATAAATGTTAGTAAATAAAGTTTAAACTGTAAATAAAGGACATGCGATGCAATTTTCAAAGCTTTATAAATACTTGGGCAAGGTCCCTTACACTTTGTACTCTGAATTATAATGATGCCCACAAAGCAGGAGAAGGCGATAAGAACATAAAGCGCGTAAATAAAAGGTCTCATTCCGTAATTCGATTAGGAAATGTCAGTTAACAAGAACTAATAAAAAGAAAATAGATTTTTGCTAGAGAAAATAAATGAGAACCCTGAAAATACAAACTTTTAACAGGCAACAAAAAGCACTCAGAAACTCTGATACTTGCCAGTAAGTAATGTCCATGAGGGGGGGCCAAAACTTTTGCTTCTGGCACTTTCCTCATTTGAAAATAATAATAATGATACAATATATATATATATGCTGTGGTGGTTTTTCACCAGGGGTGCACAAACTTACGCACACTGCACAATGTCAGATTTCACTCCCCCATCACTTACCCCCAGTCTGCCAGCCTCTGTGGTCCTGCCACAGAATCGGACCCCACCGGAGTCACCTGCTGCCAGGTGGGTACCAGGATCTGCTGCGGCCGATTGGACCAGGCCTGCTGTGAGCCGACAAGCCACGGATCGGATTTAGTTTTAGATTAAACACGAGAACATTTTATATGTGGATTTTCTTTCTGCTTTTCTAGAATGACACACTATATTCTGAATAAGGATGTTTCTACACAAAATATAAAAAAATAGCAAATATATAAATTTTTATTATTAAATATTTGTTTTACAGAAATATATTTTCCTCGTTTAGAGTTAAGAGCACGTTAAGCTATGTAGGATATGTACGAAAAGGGGCGGGGCTTCCTGATAAAATCCACCCCCACTCATATGTGTATTTCTAAGTGATGATATAAACATATACAGAGCTCACAGGAATGTCAGGTGAGATTAAAGTGTACCTGTGTGATGACACCTGGTCTGATCTGTAGAGGCTGGATGGCAGGAGCCTGGGTCACCAGCGGGACCGCGCTCTCCATCCGCACCGAGTAACCAGCCGGCTTGTTGGGGTTGGGCGGTAAACCTGCGAGAAGACGAGTCGGTATAAACGTAAACAGCAGAACGAGGCGTGTTCTGGCCTATTCGCCCTTTATTACACCTTATAATACCTGTATAAACGCAGACGAAACCCTGCATCGATGAATGGTGATGTGAAGGTTTTATTCGTTTACCTTGTAGGGTCGGAGGGCAGATGATGAGCGCTTGCTGAAACGAGTCCCCAAACGGAGCACCTGCTGTTTGTAGCGGGATCGCGGGATGAACGACGGAGGGAGCAGGTGGAGCTAAAGGCTGCAGGAAGCACACGGGAAAAAACATGCCTCTGATAAAACATTCAAGTTCTTTTTATTTCATTATTAATATTACATAAAGGAAAAAAATTACTGGTTTTACAATAAATAAACACACTTTCAAATCAGTTGGACGTCAGTATTATATTTGATCATTTTTATATTGTGTGTGCAGGTTTTTAGGTTCTCTTGAACATCATTCCATCTCTAGGAACGGATGAAAAATTCCAAACAATTCTCAGCTATAATAACTATGAAGTGTTCTTTTTTTATTTTATTTTATATTTAAACCAAACATATTTTTAAAAATGTAAAAAAAATCTAGAAAATTTATTCGATTTTTGATGAAAAATTGTTTTTTTTTATTAGTATATTATTATATTAGTATTATATAATTCATATTATACAATTATATTTTATTATATTAAATGATTATTATTAAATGTACTTGTTGCTATTATTATTATTATTATTATTATTATTATTATTTTTGCCACATCAGTAAATGCACAGAATATTAAATGGCCAACAGAGGGCAGTGTAACATATGACACGTGAGCGCGCACACACTCGGCTCTAACTCAAAGTTCACCTGAGCAGCCTGATCTCCTCCGCTCTCCACACACTGCACTACTGACTCCTTTCTAGAGCGATCGTGAGTTTGATTAAAAGAGCAGGTGCACGCTGAGACACTTTCAGCAGCACCATCGCCACCACAACTCCATCAACAGCACCACCAGTACCACCAGCACCCACATCTCCATCTCTACCATCACCACCACAATTTCCATCACAACAACCAGCACCAACTTCACCCACTCCACCACCACCACCATTATCTCCACCACCACCATCTCTTCTTAGCCCCCCACCCCCTCTCCACACACACACACACACACACACACACACACACAAAAAGGTAATTTGCTGGTTCTGTTCTGACACTGGAGAATGTGCAGGTGAGTGGAATCATCTGTAATCTCTTCTTCTGCTACACACATTACAGTAACATTAGGACGTGTGTTTGGAGGTCAGCTCAGCATGCACAGCAACGAACCGCCCGCCGCTTAGCAACATAACCTCCTCTCTGCGTCACCGTGACGTCGGTTACACTGTTGCCATGACTATGACGCTGCTGTGTGATAAACGAAAATGAGTGAGCTCTGAACATGAGTGTAGAAGGAAAGGGATATTCACACACACACACACACACACACACGGTCAGCAGGATCAGGTTGTGGTACCTGTGTGTGCATCTTGCTGTAGGGTACGGTGATGTTTGGTGCTGAGTTTGTGTGTGGTCTGGTAAATGAAGCTTTGTTGCGATTGGCTGTGTCGTAGACTCCGGGGCGTGGCCTACACACATCCATGACGTGGAAACATGACTTCACACTACAGAGAGGAAAAAAAATGTACAACACAGAGAACAAGTGTGGTGGAAAAATTATAATTCACCCTTTCAAGTCTTTCTTTTCTTTCATTACTTTAAGCATGCTTTTCTTCTATCTATCTATCTATCTATCTATCTATCTATCTATCTATCTATCTATCTATCTGTCTGTCTGTCTGTCTGTCTGTCTGTCTACAGTATGTCTGTCTGTCTACAGATTCTGTCTGTCTACAGTATCTGTCTGTCTGTCTGTCTGTCTGTCTACAGTATCTGTCTGTCTACAGTTTCTGTCTGTCTACAGTATCTGTCTGTCTGTCTGTCTGTCTGCCTGTCTGTCTACAGTATCTGTCTGTCTGTCGATCTATCAATTCAGCTAAAGGTTTCTGAGATGAGAACAATCTCTCTAAGAGTTTTTTGTTCCCCATGTGAGTGAATTTGGAGCGATTGAATTACTGATTGCTGTGAGGAAAGTCGAGAAGGTGCTGCATGGTGACGAAGGGATGGTTGAGGACTTCACCAGGGACGATTCTCTTCTCCGCATCGATCCATAACATCTTCTTCAGCAGGAGCACAAACTCTCCACGATCCACCTTCTCTGCCAACAGGTCACCACCTTCCAGATTCATCACTAAATTCACCTGGAACATCACACACACACACACACACACACACACACACACACACACACACACACACACACAGGGTCATAATGAGCTTGGGTTGTGATGTCATTAAAGATGCTTTAGCTAACAGGATCATTTGCTGATTGTGTGTGTGTGTGTGTGTGTGTGTGTGTGTGTGTGTGTGTGTGTGTGTGTGTGTGTGCGTACATGCACAATATCATCCAAACAGCTGAAAATATACTTTCTGGCTTCCTTCGACTTC
The DNA here is from genome assembly GCF_014805685.1 of Silurus meridionalis. NCBI lineage: Eukaryota > Metazoa > Chordata > Actinopteri > Siluriformes > Siluridae > Silurus > Silurus meridionalis. Next base: position 28,261,822 of record NC_060896.1, read on the forward strand.
ATCCCAGTTTCTGCCTCATGTTCCTCTGTGGACTGACAAACACAATCAAACTTGTTACTCTCTGAGTGTGTGTGTGTGTGTGTGTGTGTGTGTGTGTGTGTGTGTGTGTGTGTTACCTTCAGTCTCCATGCTGCATAAAGGGTTTCAGACTCTCTGCAGAAAAAGCGAGACGTCTTCGTCCCCAGGTTCAGCAGGTTGTCTGAGGGTAAACCCTGCGTCTGAGAGATGTAGCGGATCTGAGAGAGAGAGAGAGAGAGAGAGAGAGAGAGAGAGAGAGAGAGAGAGAGAGAGAGATCTTTTTAAAAATATACATTTGACTTAATATACAATAAACAAATAAAATAAATTCTATAAAAAAAAAATATACTAATAAATTCCCTCCTCCTTTCTTTCATCTCTCCCTTTTTCCTCCTACCTTAATTTCTCTCTCCCTCTTTCCCTCCTTCCTTTCTTTATTCCATCCTTCTTACCTCCCTCCATTTATGCTTCCTCACTTTCTCTTTCTCTCTCGCCCTCCTTCCCTTCATCCCTTTCTCTTTCACTCCTTTCCTCCTTTCTTCATTCCTCCCTCCTATTTTCCCTGCTTCCTGTCATTCTGTCCTCTGTCCCTCTTTACCTCCTTCATTCCTCTTTCCCTCCTTCCTTCATTCCATTTTTCTTTTTCCTGCTTCCCTCCTTCCTTTATTCCTTCCTCCATCTACCCTTCCTCCCTTTATTTTTACTATTTTCTTCCTAGCTTCCTGCCTCCCTTCCTCAAATCTTCCCCTACATTTTTTCATGCCTCCACCGCTCTTACCTCCTTCATTTCTTCCCTCGTTTCTTCCTCTTTCCTCTTTCTCCTCCTCTTTAAATTCTCCATCACTTTAATCACACCTTGATTCTACACTCAGATCACTTTCTTTCTTTCTTTCTTTCTTTCTTTCTTTCTTTCTTTCTTTCTTTCTTTCTTTCTTTCTTTCTTTCTTCACTACAGTTACAGCCCTTTTAAGTTTTTCAACATAAAATGAAATAAAATCACAAGTTTTGTTTGTTTCCTTTTGCTCTCAGACTCACAAGTCAAACTCCAAGTCTAACCCTTTTATTTTTTTAAGGGTGCCAAAAATTCAGAGCGGAGTGTGAGAACAGATTCACCCTGACGTCAGAGTCACTCTGGTGTAAAGATAAACATCCATTAGACACCCGGTGTGACACCAGAGCTCCACAGAACACACACACACACACACACACACACACACACACACACACACACACACACACACACACACACACACACACACACACACACACACACACACACACACACACACTTCAGGGAATCCTGGTCACATGACCTTTACGTTTTCAACTCCGACGTGCTCACTTATGACAACACAAACACAAACACACACACACACACACACACACACTTTATCCCAATTAGACAAAATTCTTTAAATTAATTCATAAAAATGTGTTCAAATTAAATACAAATTAAGACAGAAATATTTAATTATCAGCTGTGCTGTGTAATACATGTACCGCCACCATAAACAAATACATTTTTTATGCCATTAATGGCATTTTTATTATTTGTTGGAAAAAGTAAATATTTGTGGTTATATTTGCCAGATTGCAAATACAATCAGTTTTACGTCTCTTTCTTTTGTCTTTCCCAAAACGAGCGATGAAGTGAAACTACAAGCCAAAACCTCGAACCCTAAACCTCCTGAATGATCAACTGCAGAAAAAGAAAAATCACAAAAGCTGGGAATTAAGTGAAGGCAGATTATAAAGGGAAGTGAACGCCGAGTTCAAGGACCAAATGTTTTGATCGGCGTGTCGGACAAGAAGCAAGAAACAAGGCCAGATGAGGGAAGGAATTCATCTGCATTCCGGTCTCTTACATCAGCAAACCGGGAGGAAAAGCGGTCCGGAATACGAGGAGGGAAAAAGTCAAGTGAGGGTTTTTTCATTTTTGGTGTAAGAGGTTGTGCGTCAGTGTTGTGTGCGTTGTTGTTGTAATGTTTGTGCTTTTGTTGAGGTTTGGGGCAGGTCCAAGCCTGCGCAGGGAGTGACGGGAAAAGCGACATCGCTAAAATATTCCCACATCAAACACACACACACACACACACACACGGTTACTGAGATCTGACAGCTGGTTTCTAAATCGCTGCTGTTAATCACATGACTACAGGGAGGCCTTCACTTCTGCTATTAATACTTTCTGCTGTGTTTGGTGCAACCCGACACCTCCTTCCCCACGCTTGATCAACCCACCCTATCAATCCATTTACCCCCTCCATCAACCTGACCCCTCCTCCCCCTCTCCCATCAACCCAACACCCCTAACCAACCCACACACCTGCTTCGTTCAAACTGCCCCCCCATCAATCCAACAACCAAATAACCCAACATCCCCCATAAACCCACCCATCAATAAAACAACCCCACCATCAACCCAACTACCCCTACCATAAATCCAACCACCTTCCTCCATCATCTGAAACTCACCCTTCATCAACCAAAACACCATCAATTCAACCCCTCAGACCACCATCAACTAGGCCATATCCCACCATGAGGAAGGAGGTACACAGGTACCTAAACAGGTAGGTAGGGAGTAGGTTGAATGGGGGTTGTTTAGGGCGACCCCCATGACTTCACACAATTTAATTAAAACTTCAAAAGAAAACGCTGACAGAATAAAATCAGGAAGGCAGGAAATGAAAATGAGTGCTTTACCTTCTCGCTCCTCCACATGCACTCAGGTCATGGAGCAGCGTTCCTGAGATCGGACTTCACACATAAATCAACAGCGCGTGTGCTCATGGGGATCGGTTCTAAAAATAAAAACCCGCTTACACCAGATTAAAAAGGGAAACTACTGAACCACTGTGTAAGAAGAAACGACTTTTTACTTCACGGAAAAAAGGTGAAAGTTCTGATCACCTGCTGTAATGTGACTCCAGTTACAGTCAAACTCCTTTTACATTTCTGCTCCAGTAAAAGTACTGAAAGTTCTGGATCGGATGTCAGTAGGAACAGTAACAGTAGTGATGTAGGGAACGTGATGTGAATAATGGGGGCAGTTCAGTGCTCCTTCTCCTGCACATCACACACAGTGAGAGAACCCTCACCCACACACACACACACACACACACACACACACACACACACACACACACACAGCAGAACCATGCGGTTACGCTAGTGCTCTCACTTCAGAGTCATGAGGAACCATGTTTTCTGACATGTACAGCATAAGAAGTAAGATTTTACACATTCACATTTAGTGAAGGAAAAGATTCCCAACATGAAAATACTCTGATAATCTACACTTTATGACCTGAATATTGGGTCACCTGATCTTTCCTGCTATATGTAGTTCTTTTCCAAACTGTTCCCACAAATCTGGAGGCACTCAATTGTGTAGGACGTCCTTAGATGCGCCATAATACAATTTCACATTCACTTGAACTTGGAAACCCAAATCTGTTCCAGCATGGCAATGCCTCTGTGCACAAAGTGAGCTCCTTGAAGATCTGGTTTACATGAAGATCTGGTTTACATGTTTTCGAGGTGGTCATCTATAGAGCTCTGATCTCATCCCTTCTGAACACCTTTGGGATGAATTGGAATGCTGACTGCACCCCAGGTCTCCTTGTGACACACTTGTGGCTGATGAACACAAATATCCATAAGCACACTCCAAAATCTAGTTGAACATCTTCCCAGAAGAGTGGAGTAAATTATAAGAGCAAATTGGGACTAAATGTGGAATGCATTGCTCAAAAAGCATAAATTCTATTAAAATTAAAGCTGAAGTTGATGTAAATGTATAAAAGTCCACCTGATAGTAAAAGGAAAATGTATGAAACTGCAAATCGATTAAAATAAAAGACAACCGTGAACAACTTTTTTTATGTGTAAATCTTTTTTACAAGATTTTAAAATATATAAAAATATACAGAAAATTATATATATGTAACAACAAAATAGTTAATTGTCTAAAGAGTAATATGATTGGTTTGTATTAATATCAGTCGCTATGTTTGTCACATTTTGTATCAGTGGGTCCCTGCCTCATGTCTCTCTGAACTCACAAGATTCGGATCTAAAGTTTAATTTCTTAACGACTAAGCTACCAAATAAACACAAACGTTTTAATTAGTTATTGTTTCCATGGTAACAGCTTGTTCACAGAGACGTGTATGAGAAACTGACCTATTAAACTCGTGTTTTTTGCGACACCACGACGAATCAGAAGTTCCTTCACCAGATAAGTAAGAGAACTATCATTTTGCCGTTAAATTGATTAGCAACTGCGACTTACAGGACAAGCTAGTGACTAGCTACCAAGTGTAAAAGGTGTAGCTAGCTATTTATTTTACATGAATACAACATTTTGGACTTTGGATTAGATGTTGGTGCATTTCAGTACCTAAATAGTTCATCATTAGTTCTAAGAAAGGTGTAAATTAATGAAAAAGAATTGACAATAAGGAAATGTTTACAGTCCTCCTCATCCCGTTCCTAACAGCGAGCTCTTCAGCGTTCCCTCAGGATTTTCAGAACAAGCGTTAAGTATAATCTCGAGCACCGGGATGGCAGGAGGGCGAGGCGTGAATCTGACTCCTGGTTGTAAAAATACCTCAGTGTGAGTGCAGTGGGCTTAAGAAGGGCTTTGGAGTATAATGGGGCAGGATAAATCCAGAGAGCTAGTGTCGCCTGAGCTAGAAACCTCACGGCAGCGCTGAGGGAGATCCATCACACGTTTAAATACTTGCAGCTCCTCTTCCTGAGAGCCTTCCCCAGAAACAGAGTTCTAATCTGGGCTTGTTGCTGCCCGTCCCTTACAAACACACACTCATATACACACACATACAATGTCTCTAAAAAGCATCCCTGAAGACCCTTCCAGAAGGGGTTGCGGTGCACAGGACAGGAGGGGTGGAGCTTATAAAGAACGTATACACACAACATTCCAAACACAGACGAGTGTCGGGAATTTAAAAGCAGGACAAATTCCACACGGGACTGTTAGTACCGAGAGAAACATGCCACATGACGTATTCCAGAGAAGTCGTCATGGATGTACGAAGACCCGGGAGACAGCGTTCACGATTAATGACCACTCCGACTCCGAAACCTTCTGAGCACGATTTTTTACCTCAGAATTTTCCGTTGTTCACAATACAACCGAGAAATTCTGAGGTAAAAAATCGTGTACTGTTTATTATGATATGAATAATACAAATATAATTAATTTTATAATTTATATAATTTAATTCTTTGGACTTTTGCATTATTATTTCTCCTCATTGGCTAGTGTTCATTTTTCAAGTCTTTTACCTGGTCGTACTCCAGGGCCCCGGGGTACAAGGGCCATCCCAGAAACAGCTCCGCTATTACACAGCCCAATGACCACATGTCTATGGCTTCACCAAACGGCAGGCCCAGGATGATCTCCGGAGCTCTGAGAGAGAGAAAAACAGAACCCAATCAATTAAAACAGACAAAAACCCACAATGCTGAAGATAAATACAGGGCTCAGTGTTTATATCGTCCCCCTGACATCTAAATACAGCCTGAAGTTCGCTTTGGTGACTCGAGGCCTGGCTGGAATAAACACAGCACCAGTTTAGGAGTGACAACATCGCAAAAGCAGAGCGCAGGAAGAAAAAACATCTACATTTTACCTCAGAATGTGTCAAAGAGCAGGAGTATAACACAGAACAAAGGATAAACTCGTATCCGTATGGTATTCAACTGCTTTCTTCAGACATACGGGTGTGTGTTCGATCTGCAGTCCGATCTACTTTGGAGGTCTTGGTCTGGACCATGGGGGTTGGGGTTTTAGTTTGGACCATGGTATGTTAGGTTTTATTTTGAACATTGGGGTAGAGATTTGGCCTAGCTTTGTGACTAAGCTGGATCCTGGTGAGTTTTAAGATAAAGTTTAAGCTTAGATGGACCCTGTAGGTGGGGGTGGGGGGTATAAAGGTAACCTGACCACAGGAGTGATGCAGTCACACTACGTGAGCTTGAGGGTGATGCAGCTCCTCTCAGGGCTTGTTGGTGCAACCTGAACTGACAGCCTAGCGTTACTCGAGTTACACCGGTGTCTCTTTACTGCTGTAAGCATGGCTGCCTGAGAGCCTCCTACAGAGTGTACACAAAAGATGAAACTCTGTATGCCACGACTCTGCCTCCAAACACTAGATTTCCTTCACCGATCACAAACCTGACAACTCCTGAAGAGAAATAATGCCTCGCTGGTCAAAATGCAGCAAACAGTAAAAACAAAAATGCAACATAGTGGATTTTCGATTTCAGTTCCAACACAGGAAAGTGAAGAGCACTGTTTAAGGTCCATACTGAGGTCCAACTGATCTCAATCAACCATCATGATGGACAGGTCTAAATCACACAGCACCACCCAAAACCCACCATGGACCGAGAACAATTACACAATGAGATGATACAATAGCATCAGGGATTTCAGGGCGGGGAGCTTTAGAAGAGTTTAGATCTAGAGAACTAGAAGTCCTGGTGAGAAGATTAATAACATGACTGTGATGTAAATGGGCCATGAAATGATTTCTGGAACGTTTAAAAGTCACATCCGAAATATCTGAGATGTTCTATATAATACAAATATTTCATCTTGTTTAAAAGGAAGGTGAACGAATCCGCAATCCTACATTTCATTTGCATTTCCAAATGAGCCAAAAACACATTAAGTGCTTAGATCATCTCCTGTACATGTGGACGAAGATATAAAAAACAGGTCATCGAATGGCTGGAGTGGCTCTTGTTCTTTAGGAGCCGTCCACTGAGTTCATCCTGATCATCTCCACAGCTCTCTTTTCGCTCTCCACAAAAGCATCAATTATCCTGTGGTTCTTCTTCCTCGTTATTGATTTCTTTCAAACCTGTAGAACGATGATGATCCAATAAATCTGTTACTGTTTCAGAGCTGAACCATGGAGTCACCTCTTTAACCCATGGAGCCACGTGCACTCGTGCATTGAAAGGATCGTATTCTCAGCATCGGCGCGATAAAAACAGACGTCGAGTCATGGCACTGGAAATGGGGATATTTTCAGTATAAATATAGCCTCACCGATGCCAACCGACGTTGGAGAACGCTAAGGTATCTGTGGTGAGGAATTCCATCCAATTTTATTTAATCTAAGTCTTTTTATAGCTACATTTCTTATTTGTCATTAAATCTTTGCAGTGCTGAAAATAAAAGAAGCATCTTTGAATTGTTTGATCTGTCTGGATTTGGTTTTGGAAATCAAAGGTTTGTTCTAGTGGGTGTGGTTCTGGATCACATGACCACACATGACCCTGCACGAGGAACTCAAGAAAGTACCTAAATTCCCTGAAAGAGTCGCATCTCAAAAACACCTTTTTAATGCAATCTGTATTTTTATGATGTTTTTTTTTTTTTTTTGCACAAGACAAAATCCGACTTTCTTTTCCCTACCTGACTTGTTTTTCAAAAGCCCAGGAGAGCATTATAATGGTGGAAGGTCTCACACCCAGCTCTGGATTGTCAACTTATACCAGGGTCACTTCCCAGAATTGAGGAGTTACAGCTGTTATTGATGTTTGCAGAGCAAAACTGACTGAATGGATTAAAATTCAGTGAGTGAGCTCAGTGAGGTCATTAGGAAATGTGAATAATCGCTCTCACTCAGGATGGAACTGGATGTTACTATGGTTACAGGTGTTTATAAGCAGCACATTCATTTAGATTCAACTGACAAATGCAAACTACCAACTCTGTGAACTTACACCTGAACTTCCAGCCAATCACAATCCACTATTCACACCTGAACTCCTTCCAGCCAATCACAATCCACTATTCACACCAGAACTCCTACCAGCCAATCACAATCCACTATTCACACCTGAACTTCCAGCCAATCACAATCCAATATTCACACCTGAACTTCCAGCCAATCACAATCCACTATTCACCCCTGAACACCTTCCAGCCAATCACAATCCACTCTTCACCCCTGAACACCTTCCAGCCAATCACAATCCACTCTTCACCCCTGAACACCTTCCAGCCAATCACCATCCACTCTTCACCCTGGCCCGATCCACAGCGCTGTAAAGCTTCATCTACACCTGCCTTCAGTAATAAAATAAAAGAAATGTACCATCGTGTAGCTTTTTTTTAATCTGTATATCTGATGCGTGCAAAGCAGCAGATAATTTAAACTTTATTCCCACAGCTGAGTCAGAGGAAATGACTCGTGACTCGTCACGTAATTTTTCACTGCACTACATCCAGATTACGATCTTCTGAAAAGCTTTCAGACAGAAATCCAGATCAAATGAACCCGGTGATTAGAACAGACCTGAGTAAAGGCAGTAATGAAGCGTACGTCTGTATTGAAATCCCGCTTCAGTCATTTCTCCGTTTCTCTGTAGTAAACGATTAAAGCTGTACATCAGATTAGTGTCCTGTGATAAAGGGCACTTCTGACATTCTGGGCAACTTGCCTGCGCTCGCCTTAGCCTCTGTAGCGTGCCAGTGCTACGCTCAGCATTTTTCTGTTTCTCTACGCTGGGCATTAACTCATGCTCGAGGCAGAAGGAGTGAAGAGTTGTGCAGAACTTCATTCAGTGAAAAAATGCTGCAATCCATCGTTCTTACAACTCACAAGTAGTGCGAGTTCCAGAAAACAGGGAAGCCATGACTCTTCAAACCCTGACTCAACCTGACTCTTATTTCAATCTTAACTCAACCTGACTCTTTTTTCAATCTTAACTCAACCTGACTCTTTTTTCAGTCTTAACTCAACCTGACTCTTTTTTTCAATCTTAACTGGACCTGACTCTTTTTTTCAATCTTAACTCAACCTGACTCTTTTTTTCAAACCCTGACTCAACCTGACTCTTTTTCTCAAACCCTGACTCAACCTGACTCTTTTTTTAATCTTTACTCAACCTGACTCTTTTTTTAAACCCTGACTCAACCTGACTCTTTCTTTTCTAAACCTTGATACAACCTGACTCTCTTTTCAAACCCTGACTCAACCTGACTCTTTCTTTTTTTAAACTTTGACTCAACCCAATTGTTTTTTTTTCCTCAAAACCTGACTCAACCGAATTATTTTTCTCAAACCCTGACTCAATCTGACTCTCTTTTTAAACTTTGACTCAATCTGACTCTCTTTTTAAACTTTAACTCAATCTGACTGTCTTTTTAAACTTTGACTCAACCTGACTCGTTTTTTAAACCCTGACTCTCATGTAGATTACATAACTCTACATCTCACTGTTTGCTAAACACATGAAGATAGATAGACAGCTTAATGAATATTGAGGAAGAAGTGGTGTAGAATGTAAAGACGATAAACTGTCATGTTTATGAAGCAGTTAAAAAGGGGAAAAAAAAGAGAAACGCTGTTTTATTGCGTCTAAAACGGCGCAGTGGAAATGCAGTTTAGCGTTAATTGCGTGCTGCAGTAATGCTGCGACATCAACGGCATTTAACAATAAAAAGTTCGCGAGACGGACGAGCTGAGAGACTGCTCCGTCACACGGTACACGTTTACGTAAAAAAAACTGAAATTTAGAAAGCAACTTAAATAAATGAAAAACCGATAATGTAAAAAAAGATAATTAATTTTATTTATCATTTAAAAAGCTGGTGATGTGATTGGATCACGTGTCAATCTGTGGAAATAAAATGAAATCGAATCAACAGCTGAATGAATTCATTAACAACATTAACATTAGCAGTAGCCTGAAAACCCTGTATCCTGCTATAACACACCAGAACATGCTATTTATTCCCCTCCATTGTTTCCCAGACTGCTACAGAGCAGTGCACAAAGACCCGAGCGGTGCAGGACGGATCTCTCCGACTCGAAGGGAAAGAATTTAATAACAGCAGGAAGGGAAGAGGTTCGTCTCCCAGCTCTCACATCTGTTTCACTGAAACACAATGTTGGAAACGTGGAGTATGAAGCCGAAAAAATTTCACGTTGCCTTCATTTCCTCGCTGATGAAATAAATGCTGATGGGAAAAGAGATCCTGTAGATAACAATCCAACATCGGAAATGAGGTAATAAGGATTATTTATCTTCACACAGATTTAAGGTCCTAAAGCTTCAATGATTCGGGGCTGAATATATAAATATATACATGACTTTTCCAGCTGTAGAATGAAATTTTCCCTTTACATGAACTAGGAGACCCAAACCTGTTCCAGCATGACGATGCGCCTGTGCAGAAAGTCGGCGCCATCAAGATCTGCTTTCCATGGGTTGAAAGTGTGTGGAAGATCTCCTGCTATAGAGCTCCAACCCTATTGAACACCTTTGGGATGAATGTGAACGCTGACTGCACCCCAGGAACCTCCTCACATCATCTCATCTGCATCAGTACCTGACTAAAAAGCTCCACAAATCTCCACAAAATCTAGTGGAACATCTTCCCAAAAGGGTGGAGCTCATTAAAAGAGCAAATGAGAACTTAATGTGGAATGTGATGTCATGGCGGTACGGTGTATATACACTTACTGTCACTACACTCAGCTGAAACTTCATATATTTCAAATGAGAATGTTTTGTTTATTATCCAACCCAATCCCAATAATCCTTCCATACTTGTAGGTAGAACTTTACGGTTATGAGGGAACATTTGAACAAGTGAAGGAGACTTTTCCAGCTTTGTGAGTTTCTTCGAATAAAATATCTATAAAGGATGTTTCTAACTGCCCAACAACTAAAAACTACCTGGAACTATTTCTAACATCCAAACACAGTGCTACAAACACCAGGGTTCTCAACAAAGTGTTCCACAAGAAGGAACAACAGAGAAACTATAGACCTTGGAGGGTGGGGGTGGGGTGGCGTATAGAGCTAAAACAAGCGACAGCAAAAGAAATCGAGGATGTTGAAACCTCATGAGAGGAATGAATGCTTCCGTTTTCCTTCTGAAGGCCAGGAGACCGAAAAGAGCAGAGAATCTGAGAAAATAAGTTCTAAGAAGATCTGAGAAGACAGTAGGAGAACAAGAAAGAAGAGAAGAGACGACCTGACATGAGAAAAAAGGAGATAGGAAAAGGAAGAAAGAGTTCGAGAAGCTGAGAGCAACAAAGGGTAGAGAAGACAAGATCTGAGAAGATCTGAAAAAGAAGAAAAATGGAGAGAAGATCTGAGATGTGAAGAGAGAAAAAAAAGAGAAGATCTGAGGAGAGAAGAGGTCCGAGGATATCTGAGAGGAGAAGAGTAGAGAAGAGAAAAGGAAGAAAGATAAGCAAGGAGAAAAGCAGGGGTCAGAAGAGAAGATCTGAGGAGAACTAAACCATAAAAAATAACATCTGAGGAGATCTGAAAAGAGAAGAGCAGAGAAGAAGATCTAAGATTTGAGAAGAGAAGAGCATGAATCATCCTCCCCATAATCACAGAACAAAACCATGACATCAGCTGCTAAAAAATGTTCCCACAGCGTTCTCACAGAGAGCACGAGAACCAAAGCTGCTTTCATCCTTTCGCTTTTCTTCTCAAAAACAAAACCCTCTCAGTGAACTGATCAAATGATTAATGTTCAAATGAAGTCAATTATTCGGTGGGTTTGTTCAAGTGTAGTCCTGATATGATCCAGATCGCTTAATTACTACACTGCCCAAGAAAAAGCAGGTTTATGCAAACTCTCATGTAATACTGATCTACTGACCGTATATACGAGGTTTTCTACGATTAACCAAATCAAAGAATTGCGTTGTATGTAAAGCGTTCGTTTGGAATAAAGCCCTAAAAAGTCGCTGACCCGGTTAATCGGCATTAGATTTAATCCTAATTTAATCCCGACCAGCCCACTCGCCCCGCCCGACACCTTTTTGGCACAGCGATCTATATTCCACTTTCTAAAAGCAAACGAAAAACAGCTGACTATTTAGGTTAGTGACCTTGACCGAGAGCTGGGGTGATCTCCCCAGCATGCATCTCATCTCGACTCGATTCATTCCAACTGCCAGCCACTTCACCATCTATAGAAGTCAAACTGCACTGGCGAGCCTCCCGTCAGCTAATTTTAGGTTGATCAGCTCTCTCCAGCCCTCGTCTCGCTCAAACCTCCTGCACCCACCCTCCCATTTCCATCTGTATGTTTGGGTATTTACTCCTCCTGGAGAAACAGCAACAGCGGGCGTAACCCTGCCATCGCCAGTGTGTCACATGCCAAGGTTTTTCGACTGGAGGCTTGAAGCAACACTCGAAATCTGAGGCTTTCCTCAACACTTTCAATCTCAGGGTGCAAGAAGTAATTTTTTAAGGCCATACGCAATAAAAAATAAATATTATAATCGATGTCAGAATGGTATCTTGGTGGAGCTTGTCCAAACGAAAATATCGATGATATCATTCTCCTTGAAAACAAAGTTGTTCCTCAAGTAACCATCTATGTACCGTTTTGTTTGTTGAAATTAATCAACGCTGCACAAAAATCTCAGAGCGCAAGTCACAATACATGCAGCGTTAAGATTTTTTAGACAGTCTTCCGACCCACAAGCATCCACGCTAATTAAACCTGTGTTCTTCAGAGAGCTTCTCCCAGAAAGGACGTGTGCTCTGGAACTCGCCGCTCCATGTAAACATTCTCACAGGACCAAAGCTCTCATTGAGATTAACTGGGTCAGTCTTGATTATGTAACACGTATTTCAGGTTCATTTTTCTTTTTCCAGAGAAAGAGTGCAGACGCTCGTACTTGGCTTGCTTTGGGCCGAGAGTTTGCATACGTCTAAAATTTGCCTCTTTCAGGGCGCAGGCTTCTAAAGGTATACGTTACTGTTGTTCTTCTACTGACAGTTTTGCATGTGTGAAAGGTGCTTGGTGTGCTTGAAAAACCCTGGCAGCTGCATCAGAAAAGCTGGTCATCAGAGTCTGGATAAAAGCTTGGACGTGTTCAGGTGTTCGATTGGGACGTACATCACTGTTGTAAAGACTGATTTCACAAATAACCAAGACTCCGTTCAACATGAAGTCAGACATTTCAGAGGGTCGACGGATTTTGCCGATACCGGTAGCTGGGTTGGAACGTACTCGCCGATACCTGATTAATCAACTGATAGTTTTTAAAATGGATACTGAATAAAGATACATTCCATGTAAAATAGTACTGAAATTTATTACAACCAAAAAAACAAACAATACTGCATTATGAAAATGTGCTGAATGAAATAAATATTGCTAAATATAATTTTATAATTAGTAAATAAAACATATATAGCGTGTAAAAAAAACAAACAGCACGTGATGTCAGTGATTCGCCTCTAGAGGCTGCTCTCGTAATGACAACGGAGCAGAAGCCCGGAAAAACTATCGGTGTGAATATTTGCCGTTAGCTCATAGCTCCAGCGATCAACTATCGGTGCAAAAGCGATTAATCAATCGACCTCTATTGGATACTTTTATAAACTGCTTGTGAGGGGTTTAACAGATAGAAATTAAATGTGATCAGCATGATATCAAGACATTTTCAATATGTTAAATATTGCTGCCATGGCAAGTCAATCAAATAACATAGCAGAATCGCATCAACATGCCTCTGGCTCATTTCTGCAAACTTAATGCTCAGTCTCAGCAGTCGCTTCTTGCAGCAGCTATTTAGTGCCTTGATTTAATTTGTTATTTTGAAAGGAAATTACAGTCTTGAGGATCCAAAACGATCAGAGGCAGTTATTAGGGGGAAATGATAACACGCAAGTTATTAGAGAATATTTATCTGACATTCAGAAGGGAAAACTTCAACCTTCTAACCTTTTTATACAATATGGAAACAAACACACAAATAGTTTTGTGGCTACGAATGAAAAATCTCCACCCGTTTTTTATTTTTTTTGTCATGGAAATGCAAACCTTTGGATTCAACTCTATAAATCAGACACACAATATGGCACTGAAATCAATAAGTGGAAAATAAATGTAATTGATCATCATCAATTACAAACCCGTGCTCAAGATTCTTTCATCAAATTCTCTTCCTTCCCAACAGTTATTGCATATTTTTTACATTAAACAAAAAAAGAGCTATTGTCCTAAAGCATGTTTTCAAAAACACAGCTTCCTTTCCCATACCAACCGACTATAAATCCCCTCCTCCTGGCAGTTACACTGTTTTACACAACTGGTATGCGGTTCCTGAATAGACAGGATGTTTGTCATAGATGACATTTCCTTTCCAGCATTTTCTTTTTAAAACAAGACCTCAAATGTTATTTGACCTGATTAAAAACAGAGAAAAAAAATGCAGTACTGTGTAAAAGTAAAACCCAAAACTGTTAATGTGTGTTATTACTGTAAAGAAGGGCTAGGCTTCAGATTATGCTATGTAGCATAAAACTATGTGCATACTCGAGGAAACCATGCTACGTAAAGACAACTTACGACGATTTATTGGGGGGGGGGGAGGGATGGGACAGAAGATAGAGGTTGAAATAAAGTCTATAGACCAGACTGTACAATTGCTTCTCAGTTGTAAAAACTAACTTCTCAAAATTAACTTTGTTAAAACTAAAATAATATACAGGTAGCCCCCGACTTACGATGGAAAATCTGCGTAACTTGAAAATATGGTAAGTCGAGACATGGTCTAGCCCACCCAGGAGTCTTAAAGAATGGATATCAGTATGGGATGATGTACTGTAATTTGTTAATAATTGTATTTAATTTAATTTATAAAATCGCAAAAAAATAGTAAGTCAAACCATCGTAACTCTGGGAATACATAAAAAAAAAAATTAAAAGAAATGTAATCTGCAAAACAAAAGCATTTGATGCAATGTATTAACCTGACATACAATCAAAACTGTTACTCGAAGAAATTATGCTACGGAAAGAAAAATTATGACGACTTATTGGGGAAAAAGAAAAAAAGAAGACAGTGGTTGAAATGGAGTCTATAGACCAGACTAAATTATTGTTTCTCTTATAAAATCCAGCTTGTTACAACTGAAACAAGATCTATCAACATCTGAAAATCTGCAAAACTGTAGCATTTGATGGTAAAAGCTCATCAAGTGTTGGCTAAATCAAACAAGAGAACATTTTAACACAGAACTCGGAAACCAAAAGCCAAAGCATTAACCTTACATACATACCTGTAGTACCGTGACTGAAGGTACGTAGAACAAACGGCTTTGGACACGTGGCTGGCGGAACCGAAGTCTATGACTTTTACCCGGTACGGCTGCCGGACCGGATCCACAAGCATAATGTTCTCAGGTTTCAGATCAGCATGGATCAGACCCATGGCCTTTAACTTCCTCAGCGCAGTAGCAACCTGCTGAAGAATGGGCCGTATTATTTTTAGAGGCAGCGGGCTGAATTTGTTCTGCTTGAGGAAATCATATAGGTTCTGCTCAAGCATCTCAAACACAAGGCAGGTATGGTTACGGTGCTGGAAGCACTCGAAAGCCCGCACCAGGTTATGCTCTTCCGCGTTCTCTCCGCTCAGCCGGGCCAAGATCCCAACCTCGATCTGGCCCTGCCGCGCATAGGACGGGTGATTTTTCAGGATCTTTACCGCCACCACCTCGCTGGTGCCTCGTTTCCAGCATTTGACTACCTGACCAAAGGTACCACGGCCAAGGAAGTCCAGCACCTCATAGGTGTTCTTCATTGAACAAAGCACCTCATGTTGTACCAGCTGGTAATCACCGTCCCCGCTGCCAGTTCCACCTCCTTGCTTTACCGGCCCCGCTGCTACAGCTGCCGGGACCCCAACTGGTGGATTCCCTACGTTTGTTTGCAACATTGCAGGCAACATTGACAGGTCCTCCACTATCTGCATGGCGTTTCCCTGGTTCTCCAGCTCCTCGCTCTTACGTTTCAAACCACATCGCTGGGAACCACCTGCCAAGTCAGAACTACAGTCGTCTTCCCCCTTGTCCTCGTCGTCCCCTCCACCGGCAACTCCTTCTCCCCCACCACTCCCTTTGTGCTCGCCCTTGAGCCCTCCAGATATCCCTGTAGCTCCACTGCTGCTCCTGGATTTTTCCAGATGTTTCGGCTCTTTGCCCTGTAACGGGACACCTCTTTCCTGGTGATGTGCTGCTGCACAGGCTGGTCGTCGTTGTACACCTTGTACAGCGACAGTCTGTACTGGAAAATCCCCACGCCGTCTGCACCCGGCAAAGTCCCGTGTCTTGTACGTCGGTACAAATTTTGTTGGCTGTCCAATGCCAAGGGTTTTACCATTCAAAAAAGTCAGTGAGAAGGCCCTCTCATGGTAAACACAGTTGTTGGGTTCAACTTTGAGTTTCTTCACACTGCAAAAGGCACTTGTCTGAGTTTGATAAACATGTGGTGGGTAGACCAAGACTTGTGAGGCCATACCTGGGGAAAGAAAATAAAACGAGTAAGTAACATGGGCCAGTAAAACATTACATAAATAACGAAACGGAAACATTTTACTTAAAAATGAAGTAACCCCTTTACCGGGCTCAGCAAGGAGGTAGATTAGTGAAAATACATCCTAGATGAAAAACCAATGCACATATTCATTCACACGTATGCTTGACCTTAGTTAAACCAATTAACTCTATAATTCCCCAAAGTGCTCTTATCACTCTGCATCTCAGAGGTACTACCTGGTTTCCTTTGGGTTGTGTCAGAAGTTAGACCATGGGAGTGGTGAACAAAGTACACAAACCATGTAGAGTTAAAGTAGAGATACTCTGTAAAATGTGACTCCAGTAAAAGTTAATGTGTCCTTTTGAACATGAGTAAAATTTCAAAATAAATTTCCTTTAAATGTACTTAATTATCCAAAGTACTGATTTATTATAACTATAATGTTCCGGTTATCATTTTTCACTTAATCACCTCAGTTTATGTGTAAAGACTCGAATGTGACTCTCAGCACACTGATCTATTAATAGAATGATATTAATGACTCAAACACTGATTGATTTCTATTACAATTATCATGAACACAAAACCTTCTTTAATAAAACGTGTAAATGAGGTCACGTGTGTTGTGGCGAGTTCGAGTCTGGAGTTTCTTCATCATTTATTCCTCTCTAAATGTTCTGCTTGAAGTTGAACTGATGCTGAACTGTATGTTGGTGATCAGTAGTACACCAAGCGCCGATCAGAACACGTGTAAAACAGAGCGTGCGCTTGATCCTGATTGGTGACTCGCTGCGTGTTTCACCAGTTACTTTTTTATCCTCGTAAATAAAAAGGAACAACTGATTTAACGAATTGTAGTAAAAAGTACGAGATTTGACTTGATATCTGACGATATTTGATAGGAATCCATAGCATCATAGAGTTTTTGAAAGATGTTCCTCACTCAAACGGATGGATTGGATTATGGATTATGGACAACCTCTACTTTTCTTCGAATATTTCCTTTATACAAAGGAATGACAAAAGACGAGTGACGGCTAATTGTTTGTCTGTCCAAGTTCTTGTCAGCATTACTTCTGAAAAACAATCCGAGGTCAACTGAGACTGTAGTCTAACAAAACAGTGGTTTAATGCAGTAATCATTGACACACTATTGGGAGGTTCTGCTCTAGCCTTGAGAACCTTCTACAACTTTAGATGACTGTTAAAAATCTCAGAAACCCAAGAGACCTTTTTCAAAAAGCTTCTCCATTGTAGTCCAGTATAACAATGGTGCATGTCATCATAGCCAGAACAACAAGCCATTAGCGGTTAGATGTGAGTAGGTCATACCCTGAACTTCACCTCCCTCGGTCAGGCCGCTCCCTACACCTGGTAAGCAGAATGGCGTCACATTGTTATGGTGGAACAAGCGGTTTTTCAGGGATTGAATATAAAAGGTAAACATTTTGAGATCTTTCATCTTTTACCCTCACACTATAATCTCAGACCTCCATGATTCAATCGACTCTAATAAAGATCATCTTGAAGGTTGTTGGTGATAATCCCAGGTGATCACGTGTGTGTGTGTGTATTTATATTACATATATACATTTCTACCAGCAATCTCACTGGTGCCCATTGCTAAACAAGGTGGAAATGTTAATATGAGAACATCTTGAGCCCATGTGATTCAGGAGAGATTTCTTTTGTTCATGTCAAAACCTGACCACCATTGAGTCAATGTTCCTGTATCTATAACAGACCATAAACTTACTAAATAGTAGAGGTGTAACCACTTTTTCAGTACAGGACTTTCAGTTCTAATCCGATGTTGCTCCTGAACATATTTGGTGGCGGACCGCAAGTTTGTTTATTCTCCACCTCCCAAAATTATCCTGCAAGATTTATTTCTCAACTACATTTAAGTTATTGGTTAACCTTTAGTAAATTCCCAGTTTATTCCCATTAATGTCTATAAAATTCCCATATATTCCTGAAAGTCGTCTTCTTAGGGATCGCCACAGTGGATCAGTAATGAAATTAAAATGGATGGAAAACTTCCTGAGCACCAAGAAATGGTTCCAGAAGCAGACTATTGGGCTGGACAGATTTATCTTTGAAAAGAAATCAGTTCTTGCTCGGCTTGAGGTCGTCTCTGGTTGTCTCCGATGGTCATTTAATACATTTACGATTTTCTAAGGCAGCACCACGATGCTCTATTCCCAGTTTCGACCATCTCGAGGGGGTTTAAAAATGTGATCAAGTCCTCAGCCAGCCTCATAACAGTGTCAGTAAAAGTCAGTGAGCGTTTGATATTGTTTCTTCTCAGAGAGAAGAGAAAACAGTGATTGTTTACGATTTCTCAGCCGTGTCAGCTTTGAACCGTACAGGCCGCAGAACTTCCTGTTTCGTCTCCACACACAAGCAGCTGTTGAGCTTTTATTGAGAAGATATTTATTCTCTATGGAGAAGGCAGTAAATATACACCACGACAAATTCACACTGATAGGTTACTAGCATTCATGCTAGCTGGCTAGCTATTAGTACAAAATGATTGGACTGCATTTTATAAAAACATCTGGATAAGCCAGCAACATGAATAAACACTCACGCCAGACACGTTTTAACATTGCTGATTAGTTTATACAGCACAGACCAAAAGTTTGGACACACCTTCTCATTCAAAGAGTTTTCTTTATTTGACCAAGAAGGAGAGTGATGGGGTGCTGCACCAGATGACCTGGCCTCCACAGTCACCGGACCTGAACCCAATCGAGATGGTTTAGGGGTGAGCTGGACCGCAGAGTGAAGGCAAAAGGGCCAACAAGTGCCAAGCATCTCTCGGGGAACTCCTTCAAGACTGTTGGAAGACCATTTCAGGTGACTACCTTTTGAAGCTCATCAAGAGAATGCCAAGAGTGTGCAAAGCAGTAATCAAAGCAAAAGGTGGCTACTTTGAAGAACCTAGAATATGACATTTTTCAGTTGTTTCACACTTTTTTGTTATGTATATAATTCCACATGTGTTCATTCATAGTTTTGATGCCTTCAGTGTGAATCTACAATTTTCATAGTCATGAAAATAAAGAAAACTCTTTGAATGAGAAGGTGTGTCCAAACTTTTGGTCTGTACTGTAGTTATAAAGGAACTGTTTCTGAGGGATTTATTTATTTTTGTTATTCCCAATTTTTTTTCTCATCTCAAAAATTCTATTTATTTATTTTTTTAAACACGACACGTGGTCATTATTTACACTACAGAGGATCTCAAAGCTCTCGTGCTCCTGTAGCTCAGCCGCTGCTTCGATGTGGTGTCTTTAACCAATTAATTTACATAAATGAATCTTTTACAGAAGAAGCAGAATGAATTCTCCGATCCGGCCCACGATCTGCTAGTTACTCATTACTTCAACATGAACACGGATCAGACGTTGTTCGTCTTTTTGTTGGCATTTTGTTGGAATTTAATTTTAGATTTTTTTTGTTATTTTTATAAAGCAGTGAACTTCACAGTTACTATGTGATTTTGAGGACATGGTTCTTCTTGAGTAGGAACTTTCAAGCTGCTGGAGACATTTTCTTTGCATTCTCCTAAATCGAAAAAAACGAAGGCAGCGATAAAGTGTGACGTTTATAATAAGAAAATGATTGATTGCTGATGATGAGCAGGTGAATCCAGGTAGAGAAATAGTCAGTGTTGAAAAATAAAAATAAATAAAACACTTTAAATCATGATGTCACAAAAATAATGACCGCTGGAGCGCTAGCGGCTGATCCGCTCCTTCACACAATGCTGTTATATAAAACGCTCGAACAGCATTTCTACCAGGTTTTCACCTCCGGAGGTCCTGGGGTCAAAAACAACAACACAAGACTGTTCACACTGACAGATTTGTCAACACAACACCCTTGGGGTTTTGAGGGATCTAAAAAATCATTTTCTCAACGAGAACTATTTAGTAACAAAATAATTTTATTCGCTCTGTTCCTTCAGCCGAACACGTTTACTCGTTAAGCTCCGCCTCTCGGCCCTGCAGCATCTGTAACACGTAGTCCATGATCATGTACACGATCATGACGAGTTTTAGCGGCGTCTCGTGAACGTGGTCTGATTCTCCTCCGTCAGAGAGAGCACTCTGTTCTCACATCCCGTGACTTTTAACCGTCCTGATTAGATTCGATTTGGATCTGAGCGCTCATGTGACAAACTGAAGGAGGAGCACGTGAGGAACCTTCTTCTGTGTGTCTTCAAAAAGAGCGGTTCTGAGTCCTGTTCGAGATACAAGCCGCTCTGGATCTCAGAGATGAAAATGTAAAACAGCATTAAAGCTACGATCATGAACTCGAAACGCAACCAGTGACGGGGAACATTACCCCTTTTTTTATTTTAGATTTGTATAAATTTTATAAATTGTAAATCTTATTCTAATACATTTTTCAATAGATATTATAAAGTGAAAAAAAAACTATTATTGTTTTTTTTTTTTACTATTTTTACATTTTAAAACGAACAGAAATATCTTGTAAACTATATAAATATTCAGTATAAACATGTTTAATGAGTTTAGATTTATGGCAACTGTCAATTTCCTGGAAAGTCAACAGGAAGTTATTTTTTCTTTTGATATGCACTGGGAGATTACAATAATAAATGCCATAACATTTGTGTGTGTGTGTGTGTGTGTGTGTGTGTGTGTGTGTACATACTTAAAACTTCTCAGAAGTTTATTATGTGAACTAAAGTTACACAAAATAATTTATTCACAAAGGTGCAAAGTCAAAATCGGTAAGTGTAATATTTATAAACAGGAAGTTGCCGGCTACAGGTTACTTACTGATCTCTTTAATTATTAACTAATTAACTTATGAAGAAAGTTAATGAGGTGGAAAAGCAATGTGACCTGTGTTCCAATCAATCATTAATCAATTAATAAATAAACAGACAGATAGACAAACAGACAGAGAGAGACAGAAAGACAGGCAGACAAACAGACAAGCAGGCAGGCAGGCAGGCAGACAGACAGACAGACAGACAGACAGGGACAGACAGACAGATAGACAAACAGACAGACAGAGACAGAAAGACAGGCAGACAAACAGACAGAGACAGAAAGACAGGCAGACAAACAGACAGACAGGCAGACAGACAGACAGGGACAGACAGACAGGGACAGACAGAAGAGACAGAAAGACAGGCAGACAGACAGATGATTTTCGCATGACTCAAGCTGCAGTTTATTGTCAGTGAATGAAATCATTCTTAATGGCTCTGTGTGTGTGTGTGTGTGTGTGTGTGTGTGTGTGTGTGTGTGTGTGTGTGTCTCAGACACAAACACAACGTTCCTGTCAGCAAGAAGTCAACAAGTTTTCATTAAACGGTCTATTTGGGTTGCCAGATCATGTAATTAAATCCCTTATGCAATTTCTTTAGCACAACAAATGTCATTTTGATGACTAACTTTCTCTTTAAATAACAAGTATTAAATATTTTCCTCATTAAACAGTTAAATCTATATTGTTGTTACATCGTTCAAGCTGAAAATATTTAAATATATCATCTCGTATTTGCTGTTAAATGCATGGACATTCTTCAATTCTTTCTGGAACCAACATGAACTTTTCTGCAGAACAGGAACGAAATGATTAATTACAGTTATTGTTATTATTACGATACAGTCCGGACTGAGCGACAAATCACACAGGAATCTTCTCTGTGACACTGTTATTACATGCGTATTACCAACATGTTAATGCGTTTCCTTAGCATTAATATAAAATAATTATTTTATTTAATATTGTGTGTGTGTGTGTGTGTGTGTGTGTGTGTGTGTGTGTGTGTGTGTGTTTTGTGTAAAAATACTTTTTGGATTTCTCGCTCTCATTCTTTTTTTTTAATCGAAAAAGTACAGACCTGGCAACACGCCTGCTTGATTTAACTGTGTATATAGAATTCGATATGATAGGACCTGCACGGCGCCTTAACACCTAATAAACACTCGCTCCCTACTTAGGCCCCCTACATACAGTGTGTACAGTACCGCTGGCTCCTGCGCCCTTTCTAGTGCCCTTTAGACGTTATTAGACGTGTAACCGCGATTAGTTATAAATAGCGCTGGCGACACTCGGAGCGATTTATTTCCAATTTCCCTTCACCACAGTGGAGAATAGGGTTATTATAGAGCATAAACGCGCCGTATAACGCGTTATAACAAGTTTACGACACGTGGCAAAGCTGCAAATGAAACGACAAGACTGATACAGTTTATGAAGTGCACTGCTAAAACGGTTTAGGATGCGTTATATCGCTATATAAAAGTATTTTTTGTCATTAAAACCTAATCCGAGATCTGATTTTTATCCAAACCGGAGTGATTTTACTGCGAACTTTTCATTTTAGGTGACGGCGAAGTTAGAAGCTAAGCTAGCTAGGGTTGTTTTGTTTTTTCTTTAGCGAAGTTGGGTAAATATTCTGTATATATATAACCCTGTGATCCGGTTATATGTGCGTGGGATTGTAGAAATGCGTGTATAAAGAAATAAAAACAAACATTTTCGCTCGCACGGTAAACAGTTGGACGGCGAGTGATCAGGTTCTTATCCCATCTGTTTTCGGTAACTCCCGCCCCTTTGCTGTAATTGGTTAATTCGTTACAACGTCCTTACGTCATGTCAAGCAAGAAGTTCTCCCCGCCAATGGCAAAGCAGAAGGCCTGTCTTTTTTAGCTAATAATAGTACAAGGGGGCGGGGTTTATAGAATACAGGTATGGATTAAAAAAGAAGGACCGACGGACGCTGGATCACCGGATGCGGTCCGAGAGGCAGGCGGAGGCGCGAGGCCGCGAGCCGTAGAGTCCTTACCTTCACGTGGAGTGAGAGTCGGTGAGCTCCAGTGTTCCTCCAGACATCGTACACACTCGGGGGGGTTGGCTAGCAGCAGTCAGAGCGCGGACCGTCTGCGGGCACTGCTGCTGCTGCTGCTGCCATCTTTGTCCTGCGCGGCTGGAGAGAGGAAGGAGCTCGCCGCCGTCTCCCGCATGTCAGAACACGCGCACACACACTCACTCACACGCGCGCGCGCACGAATGTCACGCACGTCAGCGATCAGAGGAACCGCACTCAGTCCCGGGGCATCGCGGTGCCGCGTGTCGGCGGAGCCCCCGCTTCTCTTAACCGGGGAACGAGTTCCGCTTCATCCACGGGTTTCCTTCTCCTTATCTTCACCACCGACTCTCAGCTGCCAGACTCGAATGTTTTGGAGTTTGTCACACACTGCAGACCTGAGCAGCCGAACACGGATTAATCACACACACACACACACACACACACACACACACACACAGTATGTATTAGGGGTGTAACGGTACACACAACTCGGTATGTATCTCGGTTTTTAAGTCACGATTCGGTTCAGTTTCGGTACAGTTGCGGGGGAATAAATGCACAACATAACATTTATTGTCATTTTTTATTATTAACATTTGTGGGCCTTGAACAGTTCACATCTGTAAACAATTTTAAATAAAATGCCTGCTTGTTTAAAATAAAATTAAATAAATGAAAGAGTACATCAAATTGTGTATGTGTGTTTGACATTTATTTAATTTTCCAAAGATATGTTCTACTTATTTCAGTACACTTTTATGTCTTCATTCCTTCCATCCGTCACAGGATTTCCTCCTTTTAAGAGAAATCTTTGGAGCCGCACATAAAACAAATCCATATCCCCAGCGTGATGATCACCAGGAATTCACCATGATTTCACGCATGTGCAAAACACCACACTACAAATCATATTTCTGTTACGGAGTGAGTTTCTACAGTGACACTGGGCTAACTCTCTTCTTCTTCTTTTCTCGGCTTCTCCCATTAGGGGGCGCCACAGCGGATCCTCCGTCTCCATACCCCCCTGTCCTCTACATCTGCCTCTTTCACACCAACTACCTGCATGTCTTCCCTCACCACATCCATAAACCTTCTCCTTGGTCTTCCTCTTTTCCTCCTTCCTGGTGTCTCCATCCTCAGCATTCTCCTACTGATATACCCCATGTCCCTCCTCTGCACATGTCCAAACCATCTCAATCTCACCTCCCTCACCTCAGTCTCCAAAACGTCCTACATGCGCTGTCCCTCTAATAAACTCACTTCTAATCCTGTCCATCGACATCACTCCCAACAAACATCTCAACATCTTCAGCTCTGCTACCTCCAGCTCCACCTCCTGTCTTTTACTCAATGCCACTGTCTCTAATCCATACAACATCTCAGGTCTCACCACAGTCCTATAAACTTTTGCTTTCACTCTCACAGATACTCTTCTATCACAAATCACTCCTGCTATCACTCTTCTCCACCCACTCCACCCTGCCTGCACTCTTTTCTTCACTTCTCTAACACACTCTCCATTACTTTGCACTGTTGACCCCAGGTTCCTTGAACTCCTCCACCTTCTCACCTCTTCTTCCTGCAACCACACCCCTCCACTGCCCTCCCTCTCATTCACACACATGTACTCTGTCTTATTCCTACTGACTTTCATTCCCCTTCTCTCCAGCATGTACCTCCACCTCTCCAGGATCTTCTCCACCTGCTCACTACTCTCACCACAAATTACAATATCATTGGCAAATATCATAGTCGATGGAGACCCCTGTCTGACCTTGTCCATCAACCTGTCCATCACCACTCCAAACAGGAAAGGGCTCAGAGCCGATCCTTGATGCAGTCCAACCTCCACCTTGAACCAGTCTGTCGTTCCCACTGCACACTTCACTGCTGTCACACTGTCCTCATACATGTCCTGCACCACCCTCACATACTTCTCTGACACACCTGATTTCCTCACACAATACCACAACTCCTCTCTCCACCCTGTCGTACACTTTCTCTAAATCCACAAACACACAATGCAGCTCCTTCTGACCTTCTCTATACTTCTCCATCAACATTCTCAAAGCAAATAATGCATCTGTGGTGCTCTTCCTCGGAATAAAACCATACTGTTGCTCACAGATGGTCACCTCTTCTCTGAGCCTGGCTTCCACTACTCTTTCCCATAACTTCATGGTGTGACTGATCAACTTAATTTCCCTGTAGTTACTGCAGGTCTGCACATCTCCCTTATGCTTAAAGATCAGTACCCACACATTCCTTCTCCATTCCTCAGGCATCTTCTCACCTTCCAACATCCTGTTAAACAATCTGGTTAAAAACTCCACTGCAACCGACTTTCCACTCTTCATCCTCTTAATCTATCTAATCACACGAAAGGGAAGAATTTGATGGATCTGAACTCTTCTTGATTCAGGAAATCTATGGATGCACAGCATTTAAATTTCGGAACAGATCCAATCAGATCCAAATGTTTTTAAGACTCTTCCTACTCACTGAGCTGGACTTTACACGTTTGGAGTGGACGGTTTTAAGGGAATGTGTAGGTGCCCAAGCTGAAAGAAGAAGCAGCAGAAGAAAACAAACTTCAGTGTTTGGTCTCCGAATCAGTTTGTGTGTATGATGTAAACACGCACCATCATTTTATATCTGTTAATTATCAATAACAATTTATTAGATTTATATTATTTATATTTTTCATTCCTGAAGTGTGTT